>NW_026736033.1:0-87606 GCF_949786415.1 Peromyscus eremicus
TCTTGTAAGGCGAGATAGCTTTTGTTTCCCAGTCCTAAATGGAGTTGAATCACACGCAGTTTCTGGTCCTACGAGCAAGAGTTGTTTTCTGGTAATGAAAGTCACTATTGCGCTCCCATTGCCAAACACAGTGCAAATAGCACTCGCATCTGATCCCAGCAAGTACAGTGTATTGGACTGAAGAGGAGCTACTGTTCTTGTCAGTTTCCTAAGCAGAATTGAACTGGATATGGCCATTTCTGTAGGAAGCACAGTTCTTTTGTTCTGAGCAAGCTCACTGTACTGGCCCTATAGGAAACACAGTAGAGTAGAAGAGTGCTCTTTTCTCAAAAGCAGAGTGTATTTCTTGTAAGGCGAGCCAGCGTTTGTTTCCCAGTCCTAAATGGAGTTGAATCACATGCAATTTTTGGTCCTACGCGCAAGAGTTGTTTTCTGGTAAGGAAAGTCACTATTGTGCTCCCGTAGACATACACAGTGCAAATAGCACTCGCGTCTGTTCCCAGCAAGTACAGTGTATTGGACTGAAGAGGAGCTACTGTTCTTGTCAGTTTCTTAAGCAGAGTTGAACTAGATATGGCCCGTGTGCATAGGAAGCACAGTTCATTTGTTCTGAGCAAGCTCACTGTTCGGAACCCATAGGACACGTAGTACAGAAGAAGAGTGCTCTTTTATCAAAAGCAGAGTGTATTTCTTGTAAGGCGAGCTAGCTTTTGTTTCCCAGTCCTAAATGAATTTGAATGACATGCAGTTTCTGGTCCTATGAGCAAGAGTTGTTTTCTGGTAAGAAGAGTCACTATTGCGCTCCCATTGCTGTACACAGTGCAAATAGCACTCGCGTATGTTCCCAGCAAGTACAGTGTATTGGACTGAAGAGGAGCTACTGATTTTGTCAGTTTCCTAAGCAGAGTTGAACTAGATATGGCCCGTGTGTATGAAGCACATTTCTTGTGTTCTGAGCAAGCTCACTGTTCTGGCCCTATAGGAAACACAGTAGAGTAGAAGAGTGCTCTTTTCTCAAAAGCAGAGTGTGTTTCTTGTAAGGCGAGATAGCTTTTGTTTCCCAGTCCTAAATGGAGTTGAATCACATGCAGTTTTTGGTCCTACAAGCAAGAGTTGTTTTCTGGTATGGAAAGTCACTATTGCGCTCCCGTTGACATACACAGTGCAAATAGCACTCGCGTCTGTTCCCAGCATGTACAGTGTATTGGACTGAAGAGGAGCTACTGTTTTTGTCAGTTTCCTAAGCAGAGTTGAACTAGATATGGCACGTGTGCGTAGGAAGCACAGTTCTTTTGTTCTGAGCAAGCTCACTGTTCGGACCCCATAGGACTCATAGTAGAGAAGAAGCGTGCTCTTTTCTCAAAAGCAGAGTGTATTTCTTGTAAGGCGAGCTAGCGTTTGTTTCCCAGACCTAAATGGAGTTGAATCACATGCAGTTTCTGGTCCTACGATCAAGAGTTGTTTTCTGGTAAGAAGAGTCACTATTTCGCTCCCATTGTCATACACAGGGCAAATAGCACTCGCGTCTGTTCCCAGCATGTACAGTGTATTGGACTGAAGAGGATCTACTGTTCTTGTCAGTTTCCGATGCAGAGTTGAACTAGATATGGCCCCTGTGTGTAGGAAGCACATTTCTTTTGTTCTGAGCAAGCTTACTGTTCTGGCCTTATAGGAAAAACAGTAGAGTATAAGAGTACTCTTTTCTCAAAAGCAGAGTGTGTTTCTTGTAAGGCGAGCTAGTGTTTGTTTCCCAGTCCTAAATGGAGTGAATCACATGCAGTCTCTGGTCCTACAAGCAAGAGTATTTTCTGGTAAGAAGAGTCACTATTGCGCTACCATTGTCATACACAAGTCAAATAGCACTGGCATTTGTTCCCAGCATGTACAGTGTATTGGACTGAAGAGGATCTACTGTTCTTGTCAGGTTCCTAAGCAGAGTTGAACTAGATATGTCCCGTGTGTGTATGAAGCACATTTGTTTTGTTCTGAGCAAGCTCACTGTTCTGGCCCTATAGGAAACACAGTAGAGTAGAAGAGTGCTCTTTTCTCAAAAGCAGAGTGTGTTTCTTGTAAGGCGAGATAGCTTTTGTTTCCCAGTCCTAAATGGAGTTGAATCACACGCAGTTTCTGGTCCTACGAGCAAGAGTTGTTTTCTGGTAAGGAAAGTCACTATTGCGCTCCCATTGCCAAACACAGTGCAAATAGCACTCGCATCTGATCCCAGCAAGTACAGTGTATTGGACTGAAGAGGAGCTACTGTTCTTGTCAGTTTCCGATGCAGATTTGAACTAGATATGGCCCGTGTGCGTAGGAAGCACAGTTCTTTTGTTCTGAGCAAGCTCACTGTTCTGGCCCTATAGGAAACACAGTAGAGTAGAAGAGTGCTCTTTTCTCAAAAGCATAGTGTGTTTCTTGCAAGGCGAGCTAACGTTTGTTTCCCAGTCCTAAATGGATTTGAATCACATGCAGTTTCTGGTCCTACAAGCAAGAGTATTTTCTGGTAAGAAGAGTCACTATTGCGCTACCATTGTCATACACAGGGCAAATAGCACTGGCATTTGTTCCCAGCATGTACAGTATATTGAACTGAAGAGGATCTATTGTTCTTGTCAGGTTCCTAAGCAGAGTTGAACTAGATATGGCCCGTGTGTGTATGAAGCACATTTCTTTTGTTCTGAGCAAGCTCACTGTTCTGGCCCTATAGGAAACACAGTAGAGTAGAAGAGTGCTCTTTTCTCAAAAGCAGAGTGTGTTTCTTGTAAGGCAAGCTAGCGTTTGTTTCCCAGTCTTAAATGGAGTTGAATCCCATGCAGTTTCTGGTCCTAGGAGCAAGAGTTGTTTTGTTGTAAGAAGAGTCACTATTGCGCTCTCATTGTCATACACAGTGCAAATAGCACTGGCGTCTGTTCCCAGGCAGTACAGTGTATTGGACTGAAGGGGATCTACTGTTCTTGTCAGTTTCCTAAGCAGAATTGAACTAGTTTTGGCCCGTGTGTAGGAAGCACAGTTCTTTTGTTCTGAGCAAGCTCACTGTTCGGACACCATAGGAAACACAGTAGAGTAGAAGTGTGCCCTTTTCTCAAAAGCAGAGCTTGTTTCTTGTAAGGCAAGCTAGCGTTTGTTTCCCAGTCCTAAGTGGAGTTGAATCACATGCATTTTCTGGTCCTAAGAACCAGAGTTGTTTTCTGGAAAGAAGTGTCACTATTGTGTTCCCTTTGCTGTACACATTGCAAAAAGCACTCGCGTCTGTTCCCAGCAAGTACAGTGTATTGGACTGAAGAGGAGCTACTGTTCTTGTGAGTTTCCTAAGCAGAGTTGAACTAGATATGGCCCGTGTGTGTAGGAAGCACAGTTCATTTGTTCTGAGCAAGCTCACTGTTCTGGCCCTAAAGGAAACACAGTAGAGTACAAGAGTGCTCTTTTCTCAAAAGCAGACTGTGTTTCTTGTAAGGCGAGATAGCATTTGTTTCCCAGTCCTAAATGGAGTTGAATCACATGCAGTTTCTGGTCCTACGAGCAAGAGTTGTTTTCTGGTAAAAAGAGTCACTATTGTGCTCCCAATGCCGTACACAGTGCAAATAGCACTCGCGTCTATTCCCAGCATGTATAGTGTATTGGACTGAAGAGGAGCTACTGTTCTTGTCAGTTTCCTAACAGAGTTGAACTAGATATGGCCCGTTTGTGCAGGAAGCACAGTTCTTTGGTTCTGAGCATGCTCACTGTTCTTGCCTTGTAGGAAACACAGTAGAGTAGAAGAGTGCTCTTTTCTCAAAAGCAGAGTGTGTTTCTTGTAAGGCGAGCCAGCTTTTGTTTCCCAGTCCTAAATGGAGTTGAATCACACGCAGTTTCTGGTCCTACGAGCAAGAGTTGTTTTCTGGTAATGAAAGTCACTATTGCGCTCCCATTGCCAAACACAGTGCAAATAGCACTCGCATCTGATCCCAGCAAGTACAGTGTATTGGACTGAAGAGGAGCTACTGTTCTTGTCAGTTTCCTAAGCAGAATTGAACTGGATATGGCCATTTCTGTAGGAAGCACAGTTCTTTTGTTCTGAGCAAGCTCACTGTACTGGCCCTATAGGAAACACAGTAGAGTAGAAGAGTGCTCTTTTCTCAAAAGCAGAGTGTATTTCTTGTAAGGCGAGCCAGCGTTTGTTTCCCAGTCCTAAATGGAGTTGAATCACATGCAATTTTTGGTCCTACGCGCAAGAGTTGTTTTCTGGTAAGGAAAGTCACTATTGTGCTCCCGTAGACATACACAGTGCAAATAGCACTCGCGTCTGTTCCCAGCAAGTACAGTGTATTGGACTGAAGAGGAGCTACTGTTCTTGTCAGTTTCTTAAGCAGAGTTGAACTAGATATGGCCCGTGTGCATAGGAAGCACAGTTCATTTGTTCTGAGCAAGCTCACTGTTCGGAACCCATAGGACACGTAGTACAGAAGAAGAGTGCTCTTTTCTCAAAAGCAGAGTGTATTTCTTGTAAGGCGAGCTAGCTTTTGTTTCCCAGTCCTAAATGAATTTGAATGACATGCAGTTTCTGGTCCTATGAGCAAGAGTTGTTTTCTGGTAAGAAGAGTCACTATTGCGCTCCCATTGCTGTACACAGTGCAAATAGCACTCGCGTATGTTCCCAGCAATTACAGAGTATTGGACTGAAGAGGAGCTACTGATTTTGTCAGTTTCCTAAGCAGAGTTGAACTAGATATGGCCCGTGTGTATGAAGCACATTTCTTGTGTTCTGAGCAAGCTCACTGTTCTGGCCCTATAGGAAACACAGTAGAGTAGAAGAGTGCTCTTTTCTCAAAAGCAGAGTGTGTTTCTTGTAAGGCGAGATAGCTTTTGTTTCCCAGTCCTAAATGGAGTTGAATCACATGCAGTTTTTGGTCCTACAAGCAAGAGTTGTTTTCTGGTAAGGAAAGTCACTATTGCGCTCCCGTTGACATACACAGTGCAAATAGCACTCGCGTCTGTTCCCAGCATGTACAGTGTATTGGACTGAAGAGGAGCTACTGCTTTTGTCAGTTTCCTAAGCAGAGTTGAACTAGATATGGCCCGTGTGCGTAGGAAGCACAGTTCTTTTGTTCTGAGCAAGCTCACTGTTCGGACCCCATAGGACTCATAGTAGAGAAGAAGAGTGCTCTTTTCTCAAAAGCAGAGTGTATTTCTTGTAAGGCGAGCTAGCGTTTGTTTCCCAGACCTAAATGGAGTTGAATCACATGCAGTTTCTGGTCCTACGATCAAGAGTTGTTTTCTGGTAAGAAGAGTCACTATTTCGCTCCCATTGTCATACACAGGGCAAATAGCACTCGCGTCTGTTCCCAGCATGTACAGTGTATTGGACTGAAGAGGATCTACTGTTCTTGTCAGTTTCCAATGCAGAGTTGAACTAGATATGGCCCCTGTGTGTAGGAAGCACATTTCTTTTGTTCTGAGCAAGCTTACTGTTCTGGCCTTATAGGAAAAACAGTAGAGTATAAGAGTACTCTTTTCTCAAAAGCAGAGTGTGTTTCTTGTAAGGCGAGCTAGTGTTTGTTTCCCAGTCCTAAATGGAGTGAATCACATGCAGTCTCTGGTCCTACAAGCAAGAGTATTTTCTGGTAAGAAGAGTCACTATTGCGCTACCATTGTCATACACAAGTCAAATAGCACTGGCATTTGTTCCCAGCATGTACAGTGTATTGGACTGAAGAGGATCTACTGTTCTTGTCAGGTTCCTAAGCAGAGTTGAACTAGATATGTCCCGTGTGTGTATGAAGCACATTTGTTTTGTTCTAAGCAAGCTCACTGTTCTGGCCCTATAGGAAACACAGTAGAGTAGAAGAGTGCTCTTTTCTCAAAAGCAGAGTGTGTTTCTTGTAAGGCGAGATAGCTTTTGTTTCCCAGTCCTAAATCGAGTTGAATCACACACAGTTTCTGGTCCTACGAGCAAGAGTTGTTTTCTGGTAAGGAAAGTCACTATTGCACTCCCATTGCCAAACACAGTGCAAATAGCACTCGCATCTGATCCCAGCAAGTACAGTGTATTGGACTGAAGAGGAGCTACTGTTCTTGTCAGTTTCCGATGCAGATTTGAACTAGATATGGCCCGTGTGCGTAGGAAGCACAGTTCTTTTGTTCTGAGCAAGCTCACTGTTCTGGCCCTATAGGAAACACAGTAGAGTAGAAGAGTGCTCTTTTCTCAAAAGCATAGTGTGTTTCTTGCAAGGCAAGCTAACGTTTGTTTCCCAGTCCTAAATGGATTTGAATCACATGCAGTTTCTGGTCCTACAAGCAAGAGTATTTTCTGGTAAGAAGAGTCACTATTGCGCTACCATTGTCATACACAGGGCAAATAGCACTGGCATTTGTTCCCAGCATGTACAGTATATTGAACTGAAGAGGATCTATTGTTCTTGTCAGGTTCCTAAGCAGAGTTGAACGAGATATGGCCCGTGTGTGTATGAAGCACATTTCTTTTGTTCTGAGCAAGCTCACTGTTCTGGCCCTATAGGAAACACAGTAGAGTAGAAGAGTGCTCTTTTCTCAAAAGCAGAGTGTGTTTCTTGTAAGGCAAGCTAGCGTTTGTTTCCCAGTCTTAAATGGAGTTGAATCCCATGCAGTTTCTGGTCCTAGGAGCAAGAGTTGTTTTGTTGTAAGAAGAGTCACTATTGCGCTCTCATTGTCATACACAGTGCAAATAGCACTGGCGTCTGTTCCCAGGCAGTACAGTGTATTGGACTGAAGGGGATCTACTGTTCTTGTCAGTTTCCTAAGCAGAATTGAACTAGTTTTGGCCCGTGTGTAGGAAGCACAGTTCTTTTGTTCTGAGCAAGCTCACTGTTCGGACACCATAGGAAACACAGTAGAGTAGAAGTGTGCCCTTTTCTCAAAAGCAGAGCTTGTTTCTTGTAAGGCAAGCTAGCGTTTGTTTCCCAGTCCTAAGTGGAGTTGAATCACATGCATTTTCTGGTCCTAAGAACCAGAGTTGTTTTCTGGTAAGAAGTGTCACTATTGTGTTCCCTTTGCTGTACACATTGCAAAAAGCACTCGCGTCTGTTCCCAGCAAGTACAGTGTATTGGACTGAAGAGGAGCTACTGTTCTTGTGAGTTTCCTAAGCAGAGTTGAACTAGATATGGCCCGTGTGTGTAGGAAGCACAGTTCATTTGTTCTGAGCAAGCTCACTGTTCTGGCCCTAAAGGAAACACAGTAGAGTACAAGAGTGCTCTTTTCTCAAAAGCAGAGTGTGTTTCTTGTAAGGCGAGATAGCATTTGTTTCCCAGTCCTAAATGGAGTTGAATCACATGCAGTTTCTGGTCCTACGAGCAAGAGTTGTTTTCTGGTAAAAAGAGTCACTATTGTGCTCCCAATGCCGTACACAGTGCAAATAGCACTCGCATCTGTTCCCAGCAAGTACAGTGTATTGGACTGAAGAGGAGCTACTGTTCTTGTCAGTTTCCTATGCAGGATTGAACTGGATATGGCCATTTGTGTAGGAAGCACAGTTCTTTTGTTCTGAGCAAGCTCACTGTACTGGCCCTATAGGAAACACAGTAGAGTAGAAGAGTGCTCTTTTCTCAAAAGCAGAGTGTGTTTCCTGTAAGGCGAGCCAGCGTTTGTTTCCCAGTCCTAAATGGAGTTGAATCACATGCAGTTTTTGGTCCTACAAGCAAGAGTTGTTTTCTGGTAAGGAAAGTCACTATTGCGCTCCCGTTGACATACACAGTGCAAATAGCACTCGCGTCTGTTCCCAGCATGTACAGTGTATTGGAATGAAGAGGAGCTACTGTTTTTGTCAGTTTCCTAAGCAGAGTTGAACTAGATATGGCCCGTGTGCGTAGGAAGCACAGTTCTTTTGTTCTGAGCAAGCTCACTGTTCGGACCCCATAGAACTCATAGTAGAGAAGAAGAGGGCTCTTTTCTCAAAAGCAGAGTGTATTTCTTGTAAGGCGAGCTAATTTTTGTTTCCCAGTCCTAAATGAATTTGAATGACATGCAGTTTCTGGTCCTATGTGCAATAGTTGTTTTCTGGTAAGGAGATTCACTATTGCCCTCCCATTGCTGTACACAGTGCAAATAGCACTCGCGTATGTTCCCAGCAAGTACAGTGTATTGGACTAAAGGGGAGCTACTGTACTTGTCAGTTTCCTAAGCAGAGTTGAACTAGATATGGCCCATGTGTGTAGTAAGCACAGTTCTTTTCTTCTGAGCAATCTCACTGTTCTGGCCTGATAAGAAACACAGTAGAGTAGAAGAGTGCTCTTTTCTCAAAAGCAGAGAGTGTTTCTTGTAAGGCGAGCTAGCGTTTGTTTCCCAGTCCTAAATGGAGTTGAATCACATACAGTTTTTGGTCCTACACGCAAGAGTTGTTTTCTGGTAAGGAAAGTCACTATTGTGCTCCCATTGCCATACACAGTGCAAATAGCACTCGCATCTGTTCCCAGCAAGTATATTGTATAGGAAGGAAGAGGAGCTACTGTTCTTGTCAGTTTCCTAAGCAGAATTGAACTGGATATGCCCGTTTGTGTGGGAAGCACAGTTCTTTTGTTCTGAGTAAGCTCACTGTACTGGCCCTATAGGAAACACAGTAGAGTAGAAGAGTGCTCTTTTCTCAAAAGCAGAGTGTGTTTATTGTAAGGCGAGCTAGCGTTTGTTTCCCAGTCCTAAATGGAGTTGAATCACATGCAGTTTTTGGTCCTATGAACAAGAGTTGTTTCCTGGTAAGGAAAGTCACTATTGCGCTCCCATTGACATAGGCAGTGCAAATAGCACTCGCGTCTCTTCCGAACAAGTACAGTGTATTGGACTGAAAAGGAGCTACTGTTCTTGTCAGTTTCCTAAGCAGAGTTGAACTAGATATGGCCCGTGTGTGTAGGAAGCACAGTTCTTTTGTTCTGAACAAGCTCACAGTTCGGACCCCATAGGAAACACAGTAGAGTAGAAGTGTTCCATATTCTCAAAAGCGAGGGTGTTTCTTGTAAGGCGAGCTAGCGTTTGTTTCCCAGTCCTAAGTGGAGTTGAATCACATGCAGTTTCTGGTCCTAAGAGTAAAAGTTGTTTTCTGGTAAGAAGAGTCACTATTTCGCTCCCATTGTCATACACAGGGCAAATAGCACTCGCGTCTGTTCCCAGCATGTACAGTGTATTGGACTGAAGAGGATCTACTGTTCTTGTCAGTTTCCGATGCAGAGTTGAACTAGATATGGCCCCTGTGTGTAGGAAGCACATTTCTTTTGTTCTGAGCAAGCTTACTGTTCTGGCCTTATAGGAAAAACAGTAGAGTATAAGAGTACTCTTTTCTCAAAAGCAGAGTGTGTTTCTTGTAAGGCGAGCTAGTGTTTGTTTCCCAGTCCTAAATGGAGTGAATCACATGCAGTCTCTGGTCCTACAAGCAAGAGTATTTTCTGGTAAGAAGAGTCACTATTGCGCTACCATTGTCATACACAAGTCAAATAGCACTGGCATTTGTTCCCAGCATGTACAGTGTATTGGACTGAAGAGGATCTACTGTTCTTGTCAGGTTCCTAAGCAGAGTTGAACTAGATATGTCCCGTGTGTGTATGAAGCACATTTGTTTTGTTCTGAGCAAGCTCACTGTTCTGGCCCTATAGGAAACACAGTAGAGTAGAAGAGTGCTCTTTTCTCAAAAGCATAGTGTGTTTCTTGCAAGGCGAGCTAACGTTTGTTTCCCAGTCCTAAATGGATTTGAATCACATGCAGTTTCTGGTCCTACAAGCAAGAGTATTTTCTGGTAAGAAGAGTCACTATTGCGCTACCATTGTCATACACAGGGCAAATAGCACTGGCATTTGTTCCCAGCATGTACAGTATATTGAACTGAAGAGGATCTATTGTTCTTGTCAGGTTCCTAAGCAGAGTTGAACTAGATATGGCCCGTGTGTGTATGAAGCACATTTCTTTTGTTCTGAGCAAGCTCACTGTTCTGGCCCTATAGGAAACACAGTAGAGTAGAAGAGTGCTCTTTTCTCAAAAGCAGAGTGTGTTTCTTGTAAGGCAAGCTAGCGTTTGTTTCCCAGTCTTAAATTGAGTTGAATCCCATGCAGTTTCTGGTCCTAGGAGCAAGAGTTGTTTTGTTGTAAGAAGAGTCACTATTGCGCTCTCATTGTCATACACAGTGCAAATAGCACTGGCGTCTGTTCCCAGGCAGTACAGTGTATTGGACTGAAGGGGATCTACTGTTCTTGTCAGTTTCCTAAGCAGAATTGAACTAGTTTTGGCCCGTGTGTAGGAAGCACAGTTCTTTTGTTCTGAGCAAGCTCACTGTTCGGACACCATAGGAAACACAGTAGAGTAGAAGTGTGCCCTTTTCTCAAAAGCAGAGCTTGTTTCTTGTAAGGCAAGCTAGCGTTTGTTTCCCAGTCCTAAGTGGAGTTGAATCACATGCATTTTCTGGTCCTAAGAACCAGAGTTGTTTTCTGGAAAGAAGTGTCACTATTGTGTTCCCTTTGCTGTACACATTGCAAAAAGCACTCGCGTCTGTTCCCAGCAAGTACAGTGTATTGGACTGAAGAGGAGCTACTGTTCTTGTGAGTTTCCTAAGCAGAGTTGAACTAGATATGGCCCGTGTGTGTAGGAAGCACAGTTCATTTGTTCTGAGCAAGCTCACTGTTCTGGCCCTAAAGGAAACACAGTAGAGTACAAGAGTGCTCTTTTCTCAAAAGCAGACTGTGTTTCTTGTAAGGCGAGATAGCATTTGTTTCCCAGTCCTAAATGGAGTTGAATCACATGCAGTTTCTGGTCCTACGAGCAAGAGTTGTTTTCTGGTAAAAAGAGTCACTATTGTGCTCCCAATGCCGTACACAGTGCAAATAGCACTCGCGTCTATTCCCAGCATGTATAGTGTATTGGACTGAAGAGGAGCTACTGTTCTTGTCAGTTTCCTAACAGAGTTGAACTAGATATGGCCCATTTGTGCAGGAAGCACAGTTCTTTGGTTCTGAGCATGCTCACTGTTCTGGCCTTGTAGGAAACACAGTAGAGTAGAAGAGTGCTCTTTTCTCAAAAGCAGAGTGTGTTTCTTGTAAGGCGAGCCAGCTTTTGTTTCCCAGTCCTAAATGGAGTTGAATCACACGCAGTTTCTGGTCCTACGAGCAAGAGTTGTTTTCTGGTAATGAAAGTCACTATTGCGCTCCCATTGCCAAACACAGTGCAAATAGCACTCGCATCTGATCCCAGCAAGTACAGTGTATTGGACTGAAGAGGAGCTACTGTTCTTGTCAGTTTCCTAAGCAGAATTGAACTGGATATGGCCATTTCTGTAGGAAGCACAGTTCTTTTGTTCTGAGCAAGCTCACTGTACTGGCCCTATAGGAAACACAGTAGAGTAGAAGAGTGCTCTTTTCTCAAAAGCAGAGTGTATTTCTTGTAAGGCGAGCCAGCGTTTGTTTCCCAGTCCTAAATGGAGTTGAATCACATGCAATTTTTGGTCCTACGCGCAAGAGTTGTTTTCTGGTAAGGAAAGTCACTATTGTGCTCCCGTAGACATACACAGTGCAAATAGCACTCGCGTCTGTTCCCAGCAAGTACAGTGTATTGGACTGAAGAGGAGCTACTGTTCTTGTCAGTTTCTTAAGCAGAGTTGAACTAGATATGGCCCGTGTGCATAGGAAGCACAGTTCATTTGTTCTGAGCAAGCTCACTGTTCGGAACCCATAGGACACGTAGTACAGAAGAAGAGTGCTCTTTTCTCAAAAGCAGAGTGTATTTCTTGTAAGGCGAGCTAGCTTTTGTTTCCCAGTCCTAAATGAATTTGAATGACATGCAGTTTCTGGTCCTATGAGCAAGAGTTGTTTTCTGGTAAGAAGAGTCACTATTGCGCTCCCATTGCTGTACACAGTGCAAATAGCACTCGCGTATGTTCCCAGCAATTACAGAGTATTGGACTGAAGAGGAGCTACTGATTTTGTCAGTTTCCTAAGCAGAGTTGAACTAGATATGGCCCGTGTGTATGAAGCACATTTCTTGTGTTCTGAGCAAGCTCACTGTTCTGGCCCTATAGGAAACACAGTAGAGTAGAAGAGTGCTCTTTTCTCAAAAGCAGAGTGTGTTTCTTGTAAGGCGAGATAGCTTTTGTTTCCCAGTCCTAAATGGAGTTGAATCACATGCAGTTTTTGGTCCTACAAGCAAGAGTTGTTTTCTGGTAAGGAAAGTCACTATTGCGCTCCCGTTGACATACACAGTGCAAATAGCACTCGCGTCTGTTCCCAGCATGTACAGTGTATTGGACTGAAGAGGAGCTACTGCTTTTGTCAGTTTCCTAAGCAGAGTTGAACTAGATATGGCCCGTGTGCGTAGGAAGCACAGTTCTTTTGTTCTGAGCAAGCTCACTGTTCGGACCCCATAGGACTCATAGTAGAGAAGAAGAGTGCTCTTTTCTCAAAAGCAGAGTGTATTTCTTGTAAGGCGAGCTAGCGTTTGTTTCCCAGACCTAAATGGAGTTGAATCACATGCAGTTTCTGGTCCTACGATCAAGAGTTGTTTTCTGGTAAGAAGAGTCACTATTTCGCTCCCATTGTCATACACAGGGCAAATAGCACTCGCGTCTGTTCCCAGCATGTACAGTGTATTGGACTGAAGAGGATCTACTGTTCTTGTCAGTTTCCAATGCAGAGTTGAACTAGATATGGCCCCTGTGTGTAGGAAGCACATTTCTTTTGTTCTGAGCAAGCTTACTGTTCTGGCCTTATAGGAAAAACAGTAGAGTATAAGAGTACTCTTTTCTCAAAAGCAGAGTGTGTTTCTTGTAAGGCGAGCTAGTGTTTGTTTCCCAGTCCTAAATGGAGTGAATCACATGCAGTCTCTGGTCCTACAAGCAAGAGTATTTTCTGGTAAGAAGAGTCACTATTGCGCTACCATTGTCATACACAAGTCAAATAGCACTGGCATTTGTTCCCAGCATGTACAGTGTATTGGACTGAAGAGGATCTACTGTTCTTGTCAGGTTCCTAAGCAGAGTTGAACTAGATATGTCCCGTGTGTGTATGAAGCACATTTGTTTTGTTCTAAGCAAGCTCACTGTTCTGGCCCTATAGGAAACACAGTAGAGTAGAAGAGTGCTCTTTTCTCAAAAGCAGAGTGTGTTTCTTGTAAGGCGAGATAGCTTTTGTTTCCCAGTCCTAAATCGAGTTGAATCACACACAGTTTCTGGTCCTACGAGCAAGAGTTGTTTTCTGGTAAGGAAAGTCACTATTGCACTCCCATTGCCAAACACAGTGCAAATAGCACTCGCATCTGATCCCAGCAAGTACAGTGTATTGGACTGAAGAGGAGCTACTGTTCTTGTCAGTTTCCGATGCAGATTTGAACTAGATATGGCCCGTGTGCGTAGGAAGCACAGTTCTTTTGTTCTGAGCAAGCTCACTGTTCTGGCCCTATAGGAAACACAGTAGAGTAGAAGAGTGCTCTTTTCTCAAAAGCATAGTGTGTTTCTTGCAAGGCAAGCTAACGTTTGTTTCCCAGTCCTAAATGGATTTGAATCACATGCAGTTTCTGGTCCTACAAGCAAGAGTATTTTCTGGTAAGAAGAGTCACTATTGCGCTACCATTGTCATACACAGGGCAAATAGCACTGGCATTTGTTCCCAGCATGTACAGTATATTGAACTGAAGAGGATCTATTGTTCTTGTCAGGTTCCTAAGCAGAGTTGAACGAGATATGGCCCGTGTGTGTATGAAGCACATTTCTTTTGTTCTGAGCAAGCTCACTGTTCTGGCCCTATAGGAAACACAGTAGAGTAGAAGAGTGCTCTTTTCTCAAAAGCAGAGTGTGTTTCTTGTAAGGCAAGCTAGCGTTTGTTTCCCAGTCTTAAATGGAGTTGAATCCCATGCAGTTTCTGGTCCTAGGAGCAAGAGTTGTTTTGTTGTAAGAAGAGTCACTATTGCGCTCTCATTGTCATACACAGTGCAAATAGCACTGGCGTCTGTTCCCAGGCAGTACAGTGTATTGGACTGAAGGGGATCTACTGTTCTTGTCAGTTTCCTAAGCAGAATTGAACTAGTTTTGGCCCGTGTGTAGGAAGCACAGTTCTTTTGTTCTGAGCCAGCTCACTGTTCGGACACCATAGGAAACACAGTAGAGTAGAAGTGTGCCCTTTTCTCAAAAGCAGAGCTTGTTTCTTGTAAGGCAAGCTAGCGTTTGTTTCCCAGTCCTAAGTGGAGTTGAATCACATGCATTTTCTGGTCCTAAGAACCAGAGTTGTTTTCTGGTAAGAAGTGTCACTATTGTGTTCCCTTTGCTGTACACATTGCAAAAAGCACTCGCGTCTGTTCCCAGCAAGTACAGTGTATTGGACTGAAGAGGAGCTACTGTTCTTGTGAGTTTCCTAAGCAGAGTTGAACTAGATATGGCCCGTGTGTGTAGGAAGCACAGTTCATTTGTTCTGAGCAAGCTCACTGTTCTGGCCCTAAAGGAAACACAGTAGAGTACAAGAGTGCTCTTTTCTCAAAAGCAGAGTGTGTTTCTTGTAAGGCGAGATAGCATTTGTTTCCCAGTCCTAAATGGAGTTGAATCACATGCAGTTTCTGGTCCTACGAGCAAGAGTTGTTTTCTGGTAAAAAGAGTCACTATTGTGCTCCCAATGCCGTACACAGTGCAAATAGCACTCGCATCTGTTCCCAGCAAGTACAGTGTATTGGACTGAAGAGGAGCTACTGTTCTTGTCAGTTTCCTATGCAGGATTGAACTGGATATGGCCATTTGTGTAGGAAGCACAGTTCTTTTGTTCTGAGCAAGCTCACTGTACTGGCCCTATAGGAAACACAGTAGAGTAGAAGAGTGCTCTTTTCTCAAAAGCAGAGTGTGTTTCCTGTAAGGCGAGCCAGCGTTTGTTTCCCAGTCCTAAATGGAGTTGAATCACATGCAGTTTTTGGTCCTACAAGCAAGAGTTGTTTTCTGGTAAGGAAAGTCACTATTGCGCTCCCGTTGACATACACAGTGCAAATAGCACTCGCGTCTGTTCCCAGCATGTACAGTGTATTGGAATGAAGAGGAGCTACTGTTTTTGTCAGTTTCCTAAGCAGAGTTGAACTAGATATGGCCCGTGTGCGTAGGAAGCACAGTTCTTTTGTTCTGAGCAAGCTCACTGTTCGGACCCCATAGAACTCATAGTAGAGAAGAAGAGGGCTCTTTTCTCAAAAGCAGAGTGTATTTCTTGTAAGGCGAGCTAATTTTTGTTTCCCAGTCCTAAATGAATTTGAATGACATGCAGTTTCTGGTCCTATGTGCAATAGTTGTTTTCTGGTAAGGAGATTCACTATTGCCCTCCCATTGCTGTACACAGTGCAAATAGCACTCGCGTATGTTCCCAGCAAGTACAGTGTATTGGACTAAAGGGGAGCTACTGTACTTGTCAGTTTCCTAAGCAGAGTTGAACTAGATATGGCCCATGTGTGTAGTAAGCACAGTTCTTTTCTTCTGAGCAATCTCACTGTTCTGGCCTGATAAGAAACACAGTAGAGTAGAAGAGTGCTCTTTTCTCAAAAGCAGAGAGTGTTTCTTGTAAGGCGAGCTAGCGTTTGTTTCCCAGTCCTAAATGGAGTTGAATCACATACAGTTTTTGGTCCTACACGCAAGAGTTGTTTTCTGGTAAGGAAAGTCACTATTGTGCTCCCATTGCCATACACAGTGCAAATAGCACTCGCATCTGTTCCCAGCAAGTATATTGTATAGGAAGGAAGAGGAGCTACTGTTCTTGTCAGTTTCCTAAGCAGAATTGAACTGGATATGCCCGTTTGTGTGGGAAGCACAGTTCTTTTGTTCTGAGTAAGCTCACTGTACTGGCCCTATAGGAAACACAGTAGAGTAGAAGAGTGCTCTTTTCACAAAAGCAGAGTGTGTTTATTGTAAGGCGAGCTAGCGTTTGTTTCCCAGTCCTAAATGGAGTTGAATCACATGCAGTTTTTGGTCCTATGAACAAGAGTTGTTTCCTGGTAAGGAAAGTCACTATTGCGCTCCCATTGACATAGGCAGTGCAAATAGCACTCGCGTCTCTTCCGAACAAGTACAGTGTATTGGACTGAAAAGGAGCTACTGTTCTTGTCAGTTTCCTAAGCAGAGTTGAACTAGATATGGCCCGTGTGTGTAGGAAGCACAGTTCTTTTGTTCTGAACAAGCTCACAGTTCGGACCCCATAGGAAACACAGTAGAGTAGAAGTGTTCCATATTCTCAAAAGCGAGGGTGTTTCTTGTAAGGCGAGCTAGCGTTTGTTTCCCAGTCCTAAGTGGAGTTGAATCACATGCAGTTTCTGGTCCTAAGAGCAAAAGTTGTTTTCTGGTAAGAAGAGTCACTATTTCGCTCCCATTGTCATACACAGGGCAAATAGCACTCGCGTCTGTTCCCAGCATGTACAGTGTATTGGACTGAAGAGGATCTACTGTTCTTGTCAGTTTCCGATGCAGAGTTGAACTAGATATGGCCCCTGTGTGTAGGAAGCACATTTCTTTTGTTCTGAGCAAGCTTACTGTTCTGGCCTTATAGGAAAAACAGTAGAGTATAAGAGTACTCTTTTCTCAAAAGCAGAGTGTGTTTCTTGTAAGGCGAGCTAGTGTTTGTTTCCCAGTCCTAAATGGAGTGAATCACATGCAGTCTCTGGTCCTACAAGCAAGAGTATTTTCTGGTAAGAAGAGTCACTATTGCGCTACCATTGTCATACACAAGTCAAATAGCACTGGCATTTGTTCCCAGCATGTACAGTGTATTGGACTGAAGAGGATCTACTGTTCTTGTCAGGTTCCTAAGCAGAGTTGAACTAGATATGTCCCGTGTGTGTATGAAGCACATTTGTTTTGTTCTGAGCAAGCTCACTGTTCTGGCCCTATAGGAAACACAGTAGAGTAGAAGAGTGCTCTTTTCTCAAAAGCAGAGTGTGTTTCTTGTAAGGCGAGATAGCTTTTGTTTCCCAGTCCTAAATGGAGTTGAATCACACGCAGTTTCTGGTCCTACGAGCAAGAGTTGTTTTCTGGTAAGGAAAGTCACTATTGCGCTCCCATTGCCAAACACAGTGCAAATAGCACTCGCATCTGATCCCAGGAAGTACAGTGTATTGGACTGAAGAGGAGCTACTGTTCTTGTCAGTTTCCGATGCAGATTTGAACTAGATATGGCCCGTGTGCGTAGGAAGCACAGTTCTTTTGTTCTGAGCAAGCTCACTGTTCTGGCCCTATAGGAAACACAGTAGAGTAGAAGAGTGCTCTTTTCTCAAAAGCATAGTGTGTTTCTTGCAAGGCGAGCTAACGTTTGTTTCCCAGTCCTAAATGGATTTGAATCACATGCAGTTTCTGGTCCTACAAGCAAGAGTATTTTCTGGTAAGAAGAGTCACTATTGCACTACCATTGTCATACACAGGGCAAATAGCACTGGCATTTGTTCCCAGCATGTACAGTATATTGAACTGAAGAGGATCTATTGTTCTTGTCAGGTTCCTAAGCAGAGTTGAACGAGATATGGCCCGTGTGTGTATGAAGCACATTTCTTTTGTTCTGAGCAAGCTCACTGTTCTGGCCCTATAGGAAACACAGTAGAGTAGAAGAGTGCTCTTTTCTCAAAAGCAGAGTGTGTTTCTTGTAAGGCAAGCTAGCGTTTGTTTCCCAGTCTTAAATGGAGTTGAATCCCATGCAGTTTCTGGTCCTAGGAGCAAGAGTTGTTTTGTTGTAAGAAGAGTCACTATTGCGCTCTCATTGTCATACACAGTGCAAATAGCACTGGCGTCTGTTCCCAGGCAGTACAGTGTATTGGACTGAAGGGGATCTACTGTTCTTGTCAGTTTCCTAAGCAGAATTGAACTAGTTTTGGCCCGTGTGTAGGAAGCACAGTTCTTTTGTTCTGAGCAAGCTCACTGTTCAGACACCATAGGAAACACAGTAGAGTAGAAGTGTGCCCTTTTCTCAAAAGCAGAGCTTGTTTCTTGTAAGGCAAGCTAGCGTTTGTTTCCCAGTCCTAAGTGGAGTTGAATCACATGCATTTTCTGGTCCTAAGAACCAGAGTTGTTTTCTGGTAAGAAGTGTCACTATTGTGTTCCCTTTGCTGTACACATTGCAAAAAGCACTCGCGTCTGTTCCCAGCAAGTACAGTGTATTGGACTGAAGAGGAGCTACTGTTCTTGTGAGTTTCCTAAGCAGAGTTGAACTAGATATGGCCCGTGTGTGTAGGAAGCACAGTTCATTTGTTCTGAGCAAGCTCACTGTTCTGGCTGTATAGGAAACACAGTAGAGTACAAGAGTGCTCTTTTCTCAAAAGCAGACTGTGTTTCTTGTAAGGCGAGATAGCATTTGTTTCCCAGTCCTAAATGGAGTTGAATCACATGCAGTTTCTGGTCCTACGAGCAAGAGTTGTTTTCTGGTAAAAAGAGTCACTATTGTGCTCCCAATGCCGTACACAGTGCAAATAGCACTCGCGTCTATTCCCAGCATGTATAGTGTATTGGACTGAAGAGGAGCTACTGTTCTTGTCAGTTTCCTAAGCAGAGTTGAACTAGATATGGCCCGTTTGTGCAGGAAGCACAGTTCTTTGGTTCTGAGCATGCTCACTGTTCTGGCCTTGTAGGAAACACAGTAGAGTAGAAGAGTGCTCTTTTCTCAAAAGCAGAGTGTGTTTCTTGTAAGGCGAGCCAGCTTTTGTTTCCCAGTCCTAAATGGAGTTGAATCACACGCAGTTTCTGGTCCTACGAGCAAGAGTTGTTTTCTGGTAATGAAAGTCACTATTGCGCTCCCATTGCCAAACACAGTGCAAATAGCACTCGCATCTGATCCCAGCAAGTACAGTGTATTGGACTGAAGAGGAGCTACTGTTCTTGTCAGTTTCCTAAGCAGAATTGAACTGGATATGGCCATTTCTGTAGGAAGCACAGTTCTTTTGTTCTGAGCAAGCTCACTGTACTGGCCCTATAGGAAACACAGTAGAGTAGAAGAGTGCTCTTTTCTCAAAAGCAGAGTGTATTTCTTGTAAGGCGAGCCAGCGTTTGTTTCCCAGTCCTAAATGGAGTTGAATCACATGCAATTTTTGGTCCTACGCGCAAGAGTTGTTTTCTGGTAAGGAAAGTCACTATTGTGCTCCCGTAGACATACACAGTGCAAATAGCACTCGCGTCTGTTCCCAGCAAGTACAGTGTATTGGACTGAAGAGGAGCTACTGTTCTTGTCAGTTTCTTAAGCAGAGTTGAACTAGATATGGCCCGTGTGCATAGGAAGCACAGTTCATTTGTTCTGAGCAAGCTCACTGTTCGGAACCCATAGGACACGTAGTACAGAAGAAGAGTGCTCTTTTCTCAAAAGCAGAGTGTATTTCTTGTAAGGCGAGCTAGCTTTTGTTTCCCAGTCCTAAATGAATTTGAATGACATGCAGTTTCTGGTCCTATGAGCAAGAGTTGTTTTCTGGTAAGAAGAGTCACTATTGCGCTCCCATTGCTGTACACAGTGCAAATAGCACTCGCGTATGTTCCCAGCAATTACAGAGTATTGGACTGAAGAGGAGCTACTGATTTTGTCAGTTTCCTAAGCAGAGTTGAACTAGATATGGCCCGTGTGTATGAAGCACATTTCTTGTGTTCTGAGCAAGCTCACTGTTCTGGCCCTATAGGAAACACAGTAGAGTAGAAGAGTGCTCTTTTCTCAAAAGCAGAGTGTGTTTCTTGTAAGGCGAGATAGCTTTTGTTTCCCAGTCCTAAATGGAGTTGAATCACATGCAGTTTTTGGTCCTACAAGCAAGAGTTGTTTTCTGGTAAGGAAAGTCACTATTGCGCTCCCGTTGACATACACAGTGCAAATAGCACTCGCGTCTGTTCCCAGCATGTACAGTGTATTGGACTGAAGAGGAGCTACTGTTTTTGTCAGTTTCCTAAGCAGAGTTGAACTAGATATGGCCCGTGTGCGTAGGAAGCACAGTTCTTTTGTTCTGAGCAAGCTCACTGTTCGGACCCCATAGGACTCATAGTAGAGAAGAAGAGTGCTCTTTTCTCAAAAGCAGAGTGTATTTCTTGTAAGGCGAGCTAGCGTTTGTTTCCCAGACCTAAATGGAGTTGAATCACATGCAGTTTCTGGTCCTACGATCAAGAGTTGTTTTCTGGTAAGAAGAGTCACTATTTCGCTCCCATTGTCATACACAGGGCAAATAGCACTCGCGTCTGTTCCCAGCATGTACAGTGTATTGGACTGAAGAGGATCTACTGTTCTTGTCAGTTTCCAATGCAGAGTTGAACTAGATATGGCCCCTGTGTGTAGGAAGCACATTTCTTTTGTTCTGAGCAAGCTTACTGTTCTGGCCTTATAGGAAAAACAGTAGAGTATAAGAGTACTCTTTTCTCAAAAGCAGAGTGTGTTTCTTGTAAGGCGAGCTAGTGTTTGTTTCCCAGTCCTAAATGGAGTGAATCACATGCAGTCTCTGGTCCTACAAGCAAGAGTATTTTCTGGTAAGAAGAGTCACTATTGCGCTACCATTGTCATACACAAGTCAAATAGCACTGGCATTTGTTCCCAGCATGTACAGTGTATTGGACTGAAGAGGATCTACTGTTCTTGTCAGGTTCCTAAGCAGAGTTGAACTAGATATGTCCCGTGTGTGTATGAAGCACATTTGTTTTGTTCTGAGCAAGCTCACTGTTCTGGCCCTATAGGAAACACAGTAGAGTAGAAGAGTGCTCTTTTCTCAAAAGCAGAGTGTGTTTCTTGTAAGGCGAGATAGCTTTTGTTTCCCAGTCCTAAATCGAGTTGAATCACACACAGTTTCTGGTCCTACGAGCAAGAGTTGTTTTCTGGTAAGGAAAGTCACTATTGCGCTCCCATTGCCAAACACAGTGCAAATAGCACTCGCATCTGATCCCAGCAAGTACAGTGTATTGGACTGAAGAGGAGCTACTGTTCTTGTCAGTTTCCGATGCAGATTTGAACTAGATATGGCCCGTGTGCGTAGGAAGCACAGTTCTTTTGTTCTGAGCAAGCTCACTGTTCTGGCCCTATAGGAAACACAGTAGAGTAGAAGAGTGCTCTTTTCTCAAAAGCATAGTGTGTTTCTTGCAAGGCAAGCTAACGTTTGTTTCCCAGTCCTAAATGGATTTGAATCACATGCAGTTTCTGGTCCTACAAGCAAGAGTATTTTCTGGTAAGAAGAGTCACTATTGCGCTACCATTGTCATACACAGGGCAAATAGCACTGGCATTTGTTCCCAGCATGTACAGTATATTGAACTGAAGAGGATCTATTGTTCTTGTCAGGTTCCTAAGCAGAGTTGAACGAGATATGGCCCGTGTGTGTATGAAGCACATTTCTTTTGTTCTGAGCAAGCTCACTGTTCTGGCCCTATAGGAAACACAGTAGAGTAGAAGAGTGCTCTTTTCTCAAAAGCAGAGTGTGTTTCTTGTAAGGCAAGCTAGCGTTTGTTTCCCAGTCTTAAATGGAGTTGAATCCCATGCAGTTTCTGGTCCTAGGAGCAAGAGTTGTTTTGTTGTAAGAAGAGTCACTATTGCGCTCTCATTGTCATACACAGTGCAAATAGCACTGGCGTCTGTTCCCAGGCAGTACAGTGTATTGGACTGAAGGGGATCTACTGTTCTTGTCAGTTTCCTAAGCAGAATTGAACTAGTTTTGGCCGTGTGTAGGAAGCACAGTTCTTTTGTTCTGAGCAAGCTCACTGTTCGGACACCATAGGAAACACAGTAGAGTAGAAGTGTGCCCTTTTCTCAAAAGCAGAGCTTGTTTCTTGTAAGGCAAGCTAGCGTTTGTTTCCCAGTCCTAAGTGGAGTTGAATCACATGCATTTTCTGGTCCTAAGAACCAGAGTTGTTTTCTGGTAAGAAGTGTCACTATTGTGTTCCCTTTGCTGTACACATTGCAAAAAGCACTCGCGTCTGTTCCCAGCAAGTACAGTGTATTGGACTGAAGAGGAGCTACTGTTCTTGTGAGTTTCCTAAGCAGAGTTGAACTAGATATGGCCCGTGTGTGTAGGAAGCACAGTTCATTTGTTCTGAGCAAGCTCACTGTTCTGGCCCTAAAGGAAACACAGTAGAGTACAAGAGTGCTCTTTTCTCAAAAGCAGAGTGTGTTTCTTGTAAGGCGAGATAGCATTTGTTTCCCAGTCCTAAATGGAGTTGAATCACATGCAGTTTCTGGTCCTACGAGCAAGAGTTGTTTTCTGGTAAAAAGAGTCACTATTGTGCTCCCAATGCCGTACACAGTGCAAATAGCACTCGCGTCTGTTCCCAGCATGTACAGTGTATTGGAATGAAGAGGAGCTACTGTTTTTGTCAGTTTCCTAAGCAGAGTTGAACTAGATATGGCCCGTGTGCGTAGGAAGCACAGTTCTTTTGTTCTGAGCAAGCTCACTGTTCGGACCCCATAGAACTCATAGTAGAGAAGAAGAGGGCTCTTTTCTCAAAAGCAGAGTGTATTTCTTGTAAGGCGAGCTAATTTTTGTTTCCCAGTCCTAAATGAATTTGAATGACATGCAGTTTCTGGTCCTATGTGCAATAGTTGTTTTCTGGTAAGAAGATTCACTATTGCCCTCCCATTGCTGTACACAGTGCAAATAGCACTCGCGTATGTTCCCAGCAAGTACAGTGTATTGGACTAAAGGGGAGCTACTGTACTTGTCAGTTTCCTAAGCAGAGTTGAACTAGATATGGCCCATGTGTGTAGTAAGCACAGTTCTTTTCTTCTGAGCAATCTCACTGTTCTGGCCTGATAAGAAACACAGTAGAGTAGAAGAGTGCTCTTTTCTCAAAAGCAGAGAGTGTTTCTTGTAAGGCGAGCTAGCGTTTGTTTCCCAGTCCTAAATGGAGTTGAATCACATACAGTTTTTGGTCCTACACGCAAGAGTTGTTTTCTGGTAAGGAAAGTCACTATTGTGCTCCCATTGCCATACACAGTGCAAATAGCACTCGCATCTGTTCCCAGCAAGTATATTGTATAGGAAGGAAGAGGAGCTACTGTTCTTGTCAGTTTCCTAAGCAGAATTGAACTGGATATGCCCGTTTGTGTGGGAAGCACAGTTCTTTTGTTCTGAGTAAGCTCACTGTACTGGCCCTATAGGAAACACAGTAGAGTAGAAGAGTGCTCTTTTCTCAAAAGCAGAGTGTGTTTATTGTAAGGCGAGCTAGCATTTGTTTCCCAGTCCTAAATGGAGTTGAATCACATGCAGTTTTTGGTCCTATGAACAAGAGTTGTTTCCTGGTAAGGAAAGTCACTATTGCGCTCCCATTGACATAGGCAGTGCAAATAGCACTCGCGTCTCTTCCGAACAAGTACAGTGTATTGGACTGAAAAGGAGCTACTGTTCTTGTCAGTTTCCTAAGCAGAGTTGAACTAGATATGGCCCGTGTGTGTAGGAAGCACAGTTCTTTTGTTCTGAACAAGCTCACAGTTCGGACCCCATAGGAAACACAGTAGAGTAGAAGTGTTCCATATTCTCAAAAGCGAGGGTGTTTCTTGTAAGGCGAGCTAGCGTTTGTTTCCCAGTCCTAAGTGGAGTTGAATCACATGCAGTTTCTGGTCCTAAGAGCAAAAGTTGTTTTCTGGTAAGAAGAGTCACTATTTCGCTCCCATTGTCATACACAGGGCAAATAGCACTCGCGTCTGTTCCCAGCATGTACAGTGTATTGGACTGAAGAGGATCTACTGTTCTTGTTAGTTTCCGATGCAGAGTTGAACTAGATATGGCCCCTGTGTGTAGGAAGCACATATCTTTTGTTCTGAGCAAGCTTACTGTTCTGGCCTTATAGGAAAAACAGTAGAGTATAAGAGTACTCTTTTCTCAAAAGCAGAGTGTGTTTCTTGTAAGGCGAGCTAGTGTTTGTTTCCCAGTCCTAAATGGAGTGAATCACATGCAGTCTCTGGTCCTACAAGCAAGAGTATTTTCTGGTAAGAAGAGTCACTATTGCGCTACCATTGTCATACACAAGTCAAATAGCACTGGCATTTGTTCCCAGCATGTACAGTGTATTGGACTGAAGAGGATCTACTGTTCTTGTCAGGTTCCTAAGCAGAGTTGAACTAGATATGTCCCGTTTGTGTATGAAGCACATTTGTTTTGTTCTGAGCAAGCTCAATGTTCTGGCCCTATAGGAAACACAGTAGAGTAGAAGAGTGCTCTTTTCTCAAAAGCAGAGTGTGTTTCTTTTAAGGCGAGATAGCTTTTGTTTCCCAGTCCTAAATGGAGTTGAATCACACGCAGTTTCTGGTCCTACGAGCAAGAGTTGTTTTCTGGTAAGGAAAGTCACTATTGCGCTCCCATTGCCAAACACAGTGCAAATAGCACTCGCATCTGATCCCAGCAAGTACAGTGTATTGGACTGAAGAGGAGCTACTGTTCTTGTCAGTTTCCGATGCAGATTTGAACTAGATATGGCCCGTGTGCGTAGGAAGCACAGTTCTTTTGTTCTGAGCAAGCTCACTGTTCTGGCCCTATAGGAAACACAGTAGAGTAGAAGAGTGCTCTTTTCTCAAAAGCATAGTGTGTTTCTTGCAAGGCAAGCTAACGTTTGTTTCCCAGTCCTAAATGGATTTGAATCACATGCAGTTTCTGGTCCTACAAGCAAGAGTATTTTCTGGTAAGAAGAGTCACTATTGCGCTACCATTGTCATACACAGAGCAAATAGCACTGGCATTTGTTCCCAGCATGTACAGTATATTGAACTGAAGAGGATCTATTGTTCTTGTCAGGTTCCTAAGCAGAGTTGAACGAGATATGGCCCGTGTGTGTATGAAGCACATTTCTTTTGTTCTGAGCAAGCTCACTGTTCTGGCCCTATAGGAAACACAGTAGAGTAGAAGAGTGCTCTTTTCTCAAAAGCAGAGTGTGTTTCTTGTAAGGCAAGCTAGCGTTTGTTTCCCAGTCTTAAATGGAGTTGAATCCCATGCAGTTTCTGGTCCTAGGAGCAAGAGTTGTTTTGTTGTAAGAAGAGTCACTATTGCGCTCTCATTGTCATACACATTGCAAATAGCACTGGCGTCTGTTCCCAGGCAGTACAGTGTATTGGACTGAAGGGGATCTACTGTTCTTGTCAGTTTCCTAAGCAGAATTGAACTAGTTTTGGCCCGTGTGTAGGAAGCACAGTTCTTTTGTTCTGAGCAAGCTCACTGTTCGGACACCATAGGAAACACAGTAGAGTAGAAGTGTGCCCTTTTCTCAAAAGCAGAGCTTGTTTCTTGTAAGGCAAGCTAGCGTTTGTTTCCCAGTCCTAAGTGGAGTTGAATCACATGCATTTTCTGGTCCTAAGAACCAGAGTTGTTTTCTGGTAAGAAGTGTCACTATTGTGTTCCCTTTGCTGTACACATTGCAAAAAGCACTCGCGTCTGTTCCCAGCAAGTACGGTGTATTGGACTGAAGAGGAGCTACTGTTCTTGTGAGTTTCCTAAGCAGAGTTGAACTAGATATGGCCCGTGTGTGTAGGAAGCACAGTTCATTTGTTCTGAGCAAGCTCACTGTTCTGGCCCTAAAGGAAACACAGTAGAGTACAAGAGTGCTCTTTTCTCAAAAGCAGACTGTGTTTCTTGTAAGGCGAGATAGCATTTGTTTCCCAGTCCTAAATGGAGTTGAATCACATGCAGTTTCTGGTCCTACGAGCAAGAGTTGTTTTCTGGTAAAAAGAGTCACTATTGTGCTCCCAATGCCGTACACAGTGCAAATAGCACTCGCGTCTATTCCCAGCATGTATAGTGTATTGGACTGAAGAGGAGCTACTGTTCTTGTCAGTTTCCTAAGCAGAGTTGAACTAGATATGGCCCGTTTGTGCAGGAAGCACAGTTCTTTGGTTCTGAGCATGCTCACTCTTCTGGCCTTGTAGGAAACACAGTAGAGTAGAAGAGTGCTCTTTTCTCAAAAGCAGAGTGTGTTTCTTGTAAGGCGAGCCAGCTTTTGTTTCCCAGTCCTAAATGGAGTTGAATCACACGCAGTTTCTGGTCCTACGAGCAAGAGTTGTTTTCTGGTAATGAAAGTCACTATTGCGCTCCCATTGCCAAACACAGTGCAAATAGCACTCGCATCTGATCCCAGCAAGTACAGTGTATTGGACTGAAGAGGAGCTACTGTTCTTGTCAGTTTCCTAAGCAGAATTGAACTGGATATGGCCATTTCTGTAGGAAGCACAGTTCTTTTGTTCTGAGCAAGCTCACTGTACTGGCCCTATAGGAAACACAGTAGAGTAGAAGAGTGCTCTTTTCTCAAAAGCAGAGTGTATTTCTTGTAAGGCGAGCCAGCGTTTGTTTCCCAGTTCTAAATGGAGTTGAATCACATGCAATTTTTGGTCCTACGCGCAAGAGTTGTTTTCTGGTAAGGAAAGTCACTATTGTGCTCCCGTAGACATACACAGTGCAAATAGCACTCGCGTCTGTTCCCAGCAAGTACAGTGTATTGGACTGAAGAGGAGCTACTGTTCTTGTCAGTTTCTTAAGCAGAGTTGAACTAGATATGGCCCGTGTGCATAGGAAGCACAGTTCATTTGTTCTGAGCAAGCTCACTGTTCGGAACCCATAGGACACGTAGTACAGAAGAAGAGTGCTCTTTTCTCAAAAGCAGAGTGTATTTCTTGTAAGGCGAGCTAGCTTTTGTTTCCCAGTCCTAAATGAATTTGAATGACATGCAGTTTCTGGTCCTATGAGCAAGAGTTGTTTTCTGGTAAGAAGAGTCACTATTGCGCTCCCATTGCTGTACACAGTGCAAATAGCACTCGCGTATGTTCCCAGCAATTACAGAGTATTGGACTGAAGAGGAGCTACTGATTTTGTCAGTTTCCTAAGCAGAGTTGAACTAGATATGGCCCGTGTGTATGAAGCACATTTCTTGTGTTCTGAGCAAGCTCACTGTTCTTGCCCTATAGGAAACACAGTAGAGTAGAAGAGTGCTCTTTTCTCAAAAGCAGAGTGTGTTTCTTGTAAGGCGAGATAGCTTTTGTTTCCCAGTCCTAAATGGAGTTGAATCACATGCAGTTTTTGGTCCTACAAGCAAGAGTTGTTTTCTGGTAAGGAAAGTCACTATTGCGCTCCCGTTGACATACACAGTGCAAATAGCACTCGCGTCTGTTCCCAGCATGTACAGTGTATTGGACTGAAGAGGAGCTACTGTTTTTGTCAGTTTCCTAAGCAGAGTTGAACTAGATATGGCCCGTGTGCGTAGGAAGCACAGTTCTTTTGTTCTGAGCAAGCTCACTGTTCGGACCCCATAGGACTCATAGTAGAGAAGAAGAGTGCTCTTTTCTCAAAAGCAGAGTGTATTTCTTGTAAGGCGAGCTAGCATTTGTTTCCCAGACCTAAATGGAGTTGAATCACATGCAGTTTCTGGTCCTACGATCAAGAGTTGTTTTCTGGTAAGAAGAGTCACTATTTCGCTCCCATTGTCATACACAGGGCAAATAGCACTCGCGTCTGTTCCCAGCATGTACAGTGTATTGGACTGAAGAGGATCTACTGTTCTTGTCAGTTTCCAATGCAGAGTTGAACTAGATATGGCCCCTGTGTGTAGGAAGCACATTTCTTTTGTTCTGAGCAAGCTTACTGTTCTGGCCTTATAGGAAAAACAGTAGAGTATAAGAGTACTCTTTTCTCAAAAGCAGAGTGTGTTTCTTGTAAGGCGAGCTAGTGTTTGTTTCCCAGTCCTAAATGGAGTGAATCACATGCAGTCTCTGGTCCTACAAGCAAGAGTATTTTCTGGTAAGAAGAGTCACTATTGCGCTACCATTGTCATACACAAGTCAAATAGCACTGGCATTTGTTCCCAGCATGTACAGTGTATTGGACTGAAGAGGATCTACTGTTCTTGTCAGGTTCCTAAGCAGAGTTGAACTAGATATGTCCCGTGTGTGTATGAAGCACATTTGTTTTGTTCTGAGCAAGCTCACTGTTCTGGCCCTATAGGAAACACAGTAGAGTAGAAGAGTGCTCTTTTCTCAAAAGCAGAGTGTGTTTCTTGTAAGGCGAGATAGCTTTTGTTTCCCAGTCCTAAATCGAGTTGAATCACACGCAGTTTCTGGTCCTACGAGCAAGAGTTGTTTTCTGGTAAGGAAAGTCACTATTGCGCTCCCATTGCCAAACACAGTGCAAATAGCACTCGCATCTGATCCCAGCAAGTACAGTGTATTGGACTGAAGAGGAGCTACTGTTCTTGTCAGTTTCCGATGCAGATTTGAACTAGATATGGCCCGTGTGCGTAGGAAGCACAGTTCTTTTGTTCTGAGCAAGCTCACTGTTCTGGCCCTATAGGAAACACAGTAGAGTAGAAGAGTGCTCTTTTCTCAAAAGCATAGTGTGTTTCTTGCAAGGCAAGCTAACGTTTGTTTCCCAGTCCTAAATGGATTTGAATCACATGCAGTTTCTGGTCCTACAAGCAAGAGTATTTTCTGGTAAGAAGAGTCACTATTGCGCTACCATTGTCATACACAGGGCAAATAGCACTGGCATTTGTTCCCAGCATGTACAGTATATTGAACTGAAGAGGATCTATTGTTCTTGTCAGGTTCCTAAGCAGAGTTGAACGAGATATGGCCCGTGTGTGTATGAAGCACATTTCTTTGGTTCTGAGCAAGCTCACTGTTCTGGCCCTATAGGAAACACAGTAGAGTAGAAGAGTGCTCTTTTCTCAAAAGCAGAGTGTGTTTCTTGTAAGGCAAGCTAGCGTTTGTTTCCCAGTCTTAAATGGAGTTGAATCCCATGCAGTTTCTGGTCCTAGGAGCAAGAGTTGTTTTGTTGTAAGAAGAGTCACTATTGCGCTCTCATTGTCATACACAGTGCAAATAGCACTGGCGTCTGTTCCCAGGCAGTACAGTGTATTGGACTGAAGGGGATCTACTGTTCTTGTCAGTTTCCTAAGCAGAATTGAACTAGTTTTGGCCCGTGTGTAGGAAGCACAGTTCTTTTGTTCTGAGCAAGCTCACTGTTCGGACACCATAGGAAACACAGTAGAGTAGAAGTGTGCCCTTTTCTCAAAAGCAGAGCTTGTTTCTTGTAAGGCAAGCTAGCGTTTGTTTCCCAGTCCTAAGTGGAGTTGAATCACATGCATTTTCTGGTCCTAAGAACCAGAGTTGTTTTCTGGTAAGAAGTGTCACTATTGTGTTCCCTTTGCTGTACACATTGCAAAAAGCACTCGCGTCTGTTCCCAGCAAGTACAGTGTATTGGACTGAAGAGGAGCTACTGTTCTTGTGAGTTTCCTAAGCAGAGTTGAACTAGATATGGCCCGTGTGTGTAGGAAGCACAGTTCATTTGTTCTGAGCAAGCTCACTGTTCTGGCCCTAAAGGAAACACAGTAGAGTACAAGAGTGCTCTTTTCTCAAAAGCAGAGTGTGTTTCTTGTAAGGCGAGATAGCATTTGTTTCCCAGTCCTAAATGGAGTTGAATCACATGCAGTTTCTGATCCTACGAGCAAGAGTTGTTTTCTGGTAAAAAGAGTCACTATTGTGCTCCCAATGCCGTACACAGTGCAAATAGCACTCGCGTCTGTTCCCAGCATGTACAGTGTATTGGAATGAAGAGGAGCTACTGTTTTTGTCAGTTTCCTAAGCAGAGTTGAACTAGATATGGCCCGTGTGCGTAGGAAGCACAGTTCTTTTGTTCTGAGCAAGCTCACTGTTCGGACCCCATAGAACTCATAGTAGAGAAGAAGAGGGCTCTTTTCTCAAAAGCAGAGTGTATTTCTTGTAAGGCGAGCTAATTTTTGTTTCCCAGTCCTAAATGAATTTGAATGACATGCAGTTTCTGGTCCTATGTGCAATAGTTGTTTTCTGGTAAGAAGATTCACTATTGCCCTCCCATTGCTGTACACAGTGCAAATAGCACTCGCGTATGTTCCCAGCAAGTACAGTGTATTGGACTAAAGGGGAGCTACTGTACTTGTCAGTTTCCTAAGCAGAGTTGAACTAGATATGGCCCATGTGTGTAGTAAGCACAGTTCTTTTCTTCTGAGCAATCTCACTGTTCTGGCCTGATAAGAAACACAGTAGAGTAGAAGAGTGCTCTTTTCTCAAAAGCAGAGAGTGTTTCTTGTAAGGCGAGCTAGCGTTTGTTTCCCAGTCCTAAATGGAGTTGAATCACATACAGTTTTTGGTCCTACACGCAAGAGTTGTTTTCTGGTAAGGAAAGTCACTATTGTGCTCCCATTGCCATACACAGTGCAAATAGCACTCGCATCTGTTCCCAGCAAGTATATTGTATAGGAAGGAAGAGGAGCTACTGTTCTTGTCAGTTTCCTAAGCAGAATTGAACTGGATATGCCCGTTTGTGTGGGAAGCACAGTTCTTTTGTTCTGAGTAAGCTCACTGTACTGGCCCTATAGGAAACACAGTAGAGTAGAAGAGTGCTCTTTTCTCAAAAGCAGAGTGTGTTTATTGTAAGGCGAGCTAGCGTTTGTTTCCCAGTCCTAAATGGAGTTGAATCACATGCAGTTTTTGGTCCTATGAACAAGAGTTGTTTCCTGGTAAGGAAAGTCACTATTGTGCTCCCATTGACATAGGCAGTGCAAATAGCACTCGCGTCTCTTCCGAACAAGTACAGTGTATTGGACTGAAAAGGAGCTACTGTTCTTGTCAGTTTCCTAAGCAGAGTTGAACTAGATATGGCCCGTGTGTGTAGGAAGCACAGTTCTTTTGTTCTGAACAAGCTCACAGTTCGGACCCCATAGGAAACACAGTAGAGTAGAAGTGTTCCATATTCTCAAAAGCGAGGGTGTTTCTTGTAAGGCGAGCTAGCGTTTGTTTCCCAGTCCTAAGTGGAGTTGAATCACATGCAGTTTCTGGTCCTAAGAGCAAAAGTTGTTTTCTGGTAAGAAGAGTCACTATTTCGCTCCCATTGTCATACACAGGGCAAATAGCACTCGCGTCTGTTCCCAGCATGTACAGTGTATTGGACTGAAGAGGATCTACTGTTCTTGTTAGTTTCCGATGCAGAGTTGAACTAGATATGGCCCCTGTGTGTAGGAAGCACATTTCTTTTGTTCTGAGCAAGCTTACTGTTCTGGCCTTATAGGAAAAACAGTAGAGTATAAGAGTACTCTTTTCTCAAAAGCAGAGTGTGTTTCTTGTAAGGCGAGCTAGTGTTTGTTTCCCAGTCCTAAATGGAGTGAATCACATGCAGTCTCTGGTCCTACAAGCAAGAGTATTTTCTGGTAAGAAGAGTCACTATTGCGCTACCATTGTCATACACAAGTCAAATAGCACTGGCATTTGTTCCCAGCATGTACAGTGTATTGGACTGAAGAGGATCTACTGTTCTTGTCAGGTTCCTAAGCAGAGTTGAACTAGATATGTCCCGTGTGTGTATGAAGCACATTTGTTTTGTTCTGAGCAAGCTCAATGTTCTGGCCCTATAGGAAACACAGTAGAGTAGAAGAGTGCTCTTTTCTCAAAAGCAGAGTGTGTTTCTTGTAAGGCGAGATAGCTTTTGTTTCCCAGTCCTAAATGGAGTTGAATCACATGCAGTTTCTGGTCCTACGAGCAAGAGTTGTTTTCTGGTAAGGAAAGTCACTATTGCGCTCCCATTGCCAAACACAGTGCAAATAGCACTCGCATCTGATCCCAGCAAGTACAGTGTATTGGACTGAAGAGGAGCTACTGTTCTTGTCAGTTTCCGATGCAGATTTGAACTAGATATGGCCCGTGTGCGTAGGAAGCACAGTTCTTTTGTTCTGAGCAAGCTCACTGTTCTGGCCCTATAGGAAACACAGTAGAGTAGAAGAGTGCTCTTTTCTCAAAAGCATAGTGTGTTTCTTGCAAGGCGAGCTAACGTTTGTTTCCCAGTCCTAAATGGATTTGAATCACATGCAGTTTCTGGTCCTACAAGCAAGAGTATTTTCTGGTAAGAAGAGTCACTATTGCGCTACCATTGTCATACACAGGGCAAATAGCACTGGCATTTGTTCCCAGCATGTACAGTATATTGAACTGAAGAGGATCTATTGTTCTTGTCAGGTTCCTAAGCAGAGTTGAACTAGATATGGCCCGTGTGTGTATGAAGCACATTTCTTTTGTTCTGAGCAAGCTCACTGTTCTGGCCCTATAGGAAACACAGTAGAGTAGAAGAGTGCTCTTTTCTCAAAAGCAGAGTGTGTTTCTTGTAAGGCAAGCTAGCGTTTGTTTCCCAGTCTTAAATGGAGTTGAATCCCATGCAGTTTCTGGTCCTAGGAGCAAGAGTTGTTTTGTTGTAAGAAGAGTCACTATTGCGCTCTCATTGTCATACACAGTGCAAATATCACTGGCGTCTGTTCCCAGGCAGTACAGTGTATTGGACTGAAGGGGATCTACTGTTCTTGTCAGTTTCCTAAGCAGAATTGAACTAGTTTTGGCCCGTGTGTAGGAAGCACAGTTCTTTTGTTCTGAGCAAGCTCACTGTTCGGACACCATAGGAAACACAGTAGAGTAGAAGTGTGCCCTTTTCTCAAAAGCAGAGCTTGTTTCTTGTAAGGCAAGCTAGCGTTTGTTTCCCAGTCCTAAGTGGAGTTGAATCACATGCATTTTCTGGTCCTAAGAACCAGAGTTGTTTTCTGGTAAGAAGTGTCACTATTGTGTTCCCTTTGCTGTACACATTGCAAAAAGCACTCGCGTCTGTTCCCAGCAAGTACGGTGTATTGGACTGAAGAGGAGCTACTGTTCTTGTGAGTTTCCTAAGCAGAGTTGAACTAGATATGGCCCGTGTGTGTAGGAAGCACAGTTCATTTGTTCTGAGCAAGCTCACTGTTCTGGCCCTAAAGGAAACACAGTAGAGTACAAGAGTGCTCTTTTCTCAAAAGCAGACTGTGTTTCTTGTAAGGCGAGATAGCATTTGTTTCCCAGTCCTAAATGGAGTTGAATCACATGCAGTTTCTGGTCCTACGAGCAAGAGTTGTTTTCTGGTAAAAAGAGTCACTATTGTGCTCCCAATGCCGTACACAGTGCAAATAGCACTCGCGTCTATTCCCAGCATGTATAGTGTATTGGACTGAAGAGGAGCTACTGTTCTTGTCAGTTTCCTAAGCAGAGTTGAACTAGATATGGCCCGTTTGTGCAGGAAGCACAGTTCTTTGGTTCTGAGCATGCTCACTGTTCTGGCCTTGTAGGAAACACAGTAGAGTAGAAGAGTGCTCTTTTCTCAAAAGCAGAGTGTGTTTCTTGTAAGGCGAGCCAGCTTTTGTTTCCCAGTCCTAAATGGAGTTGAATCACATGCAGTTTCTGGTCCTACGAGCAAGAGTTGTTTTCTGGTAATGAAAGTCACTATTGCGCTCCCATTGCCAAACACAGTGCAAATAGCACTCGCATCTGATCCCAGCAAGTACAGTGTATTGGACTGAAGAGGAGCTACTGTTCTTGTCAGTTTCCTAAGCAGAATTGAACTGGATATGGCCATTTCTGTAGGAAGCACAGTTCTTTTGTTCTGAGCAAGCTCACTGTACTGGCCCTATAGGAAACACAGTAGAGTAGAAGAGTGCTCTTTTCTCAAAAGCAGAGTGTATTTCTTGTAAGGCGAGCCAGCGTTTGTTTCCCAGTCCTAAATGGAGTTGAATCACATGCAATTTTTGGTCCTACGCGCAAGAGTTGTTTTCTGGTAAGGAAAGTCACTATTGTGCTCCCGTAGACATACACAGTGCAAATAGCACTCGCGTCTGTTCCCAGCAAGTACAGTGTATTGGACTGAAGAGGAGCTACTGTTCTTGTCAGTTTCTTAAGCAGAGTTGAACTAGATATGGCCCGTGTGCATAGGAAGCACAGTTCATTTGTTCTGAGCAAGCTCACTGTTCGGAACCCATAGGACACGTAGTACAGAAGAAGAGTGCTCTTTTCTCAAAAGCAGAGTGTATTTCTTGTAAGGCGAGCTAGCTTTTGTTTCCCAGTCCTAAATGAATTTGAATGACATGCAGTTTCTGGTCCTATGAGCAAGAGTTGTTTTCTGGTAAGAAGAGTCACTATTGCGCTCCCATTGCTGTACACAGTGCAAATAGCACTCGCGTATGTTCCCAGCAATTACAGAGTATTGGACTGAAGAGGAGCTACTGATTTTGTCAGTTTCCTAAGAAGAGTTGAACTAGATATGGCCCGTGTGTATGAAGCACATTTCTTGTGTTCTGAGCAAGCTCACTGTTCTTGCCCTATAGGAAACACAGTAGAGTAGAAGAGTGCTCTTTTCTCAAAAGCAGAGTGTGTTTCTTGTAAGGCGAGATAGCTTTTGTTTCCCAGTCCTAAATGGAGTTGAATCACATGCAGTTTTTGGTCCTACAAGCAAGAGTTGTTTTCTGGTAAGGAAAGTCACTATTGCGCTCCCGTTGACATACACAGTGCAAATAGCACTCGCGTCTGTTCCCAGCATGTACAGTGTATTGGACTGAAGAGGAGCTACTGTTTTTGTCAGTTTCCTAAGCAGAGTTGAACTAGATATGGCCCGTGTGCGTAGGAAGCACAGTTCTTTTGTTCTGAGCAAGCTCACTGTTCGGACCCCATAGGACTCATAGTAGAGAAGAAGAGTGCTCTTTTCTCAAAAGCAGAGTGTATTTCTTGTAAGGCGAGCTAGCGTTTGTTTCCCAGACCTAAATGGAGTTGAATCACATGCAGTTTCTGGTCCTACGATCAAGAGTTGTTTTCTGGTAAGAAGAGTCACTATTTCGCTCCCATTGTCATACACAGGGCAAATAGCACTCGCGTCTGTTCCCAGCATGTACAGTGTATTGGACTGAAGAGGATCTACTGTTCTTGTCAGTTTCCAATGCAGAGTTGAACTAGATATGGCCCCTGTGTGTAGGAAGCACATTTCTTTTGTTCTGAGCAAGCTTACTGTTCTGGCCTTATAGGAAAAACAGTAGAGTATAAGAGTACTCTTTTCTCAAAAGCAGAGTGTGTTTCTTGTAAGGCGAGCTAGTGTTTGTTTCCCAGTCCTAAATGGAGTGAATCACATGCAGTCTCTGGTCCTACAAGCAAGAGTATTTTCTGGTAAGAAGAGTCACTATTGCGCTACCATTGTCATACACAAGTCAAATAGCACTGGCATTTGTTCCCAGCATGTACAGTGTATTGGACTGAAGAGGATCTACTGTTCTTGTCAGGTTCCTAAGCAGAGTTGAACTAGATATGTCCCGTGTGTGTATGAAGCACATTTGTTTTGTTCTGAGCAAGCTCACTGTTCTGGCCCTATAGGAAACACAGTAGAGTAGAAGAGTGCTCTTTTCTCAAAAGCAGAGTGTGTTTCTTGTAAGGCGAGATAGCTTTTGTTTCCCAGTCCTAAATCGAGTTGAATCACACGCAGTTTCTGGTCCTACGAGCAAGAGTTGTTTTCTGGTAAGGAAAGTCACTATTGCGCTCCCATTGCCAAACACAGTGCAAATAGCACTCGCATCTGATCCCAGCAAGTACAGTGTATTGGACTGAAGAGGAGCTACTGTTCTTGTCAGTTTCCGATGCAGATTTGAACTAGATATGGCCCGTGTGCGTAGGAAGCACAGTTCTTTTGTTCTGAGCAAGCTCACTGTTCTGGCCCTATAGGAAACACAGTAGAGTAGAAGAGTGCTCTTTTCTCAAAAGCATAGTGTGTTTCTTGCAAGGCAAGCTAACGTTTGTTTCCCAGTCCTAAATGGATTTGAATCACATGCAGTTTCTGGTCCTACAAGCAAGAGTATTTTCTGGTAAGAAGAGTCACTATTGCGCTACCATTGTCATACACAGGGCAAATAGCACTGGCATTTGTTCCCAGCATGTACAGTATATTGAACTGAAGAGGATCTATTGTTCTTGTCAGGTTCCTAAGCAGAGTTGAACGAGATATGGCCCGTGTGTGTATGAAGCACATTTCTTTTGTTCTGAGCAAGCTCACTGTTCTGGCCCTATAGGAAACACAGTAGAGTAGAAGAGTGCTCTTTTCTCAAAAGCAGAGTGTGTTTCTTGTAAGGCAAGCTAGCGTTTGTTTCCCAGTCTTAAATGGAGTTGAATCCCATGCAGTTTCTGGTCCTAGGAGCAAGAGTTGTTTTGTTGTAAGAAGAGTCACTATTGCGCTCTCATTGTCATACACAGTGCAAATAGCACTGGCGTCTGTTCCCAGGCAGTACAGTGTATTGGACTGAAGGGGATCTACTGTTCTTGTCAGTTTCCTAAGCAGAATTGAACTAGTTTTGGCCCGTGTGTAGGAAGCACAGTTCTTTTGTTCTGAGCAAGCTCACTGTTCGGACACCATAGGAAACACAGTAGAGTAGAAGTGTGCCCTTTTCTCAAAAGCAGAGCTTGTTTCTTGTAAGGCAAGCTAGCGTTTGTTTCCCAGTCCTAAGTGGAGTTGAATCACATGCATTTTCTGGTCCTAAGAACCAGAGTTGTTTTCTGGTAAGAAGTGTCACTATTGTGTTCCCTTTGCTGTACACATTGCAAAAAGCACTCGCGTCTGTTCCCAGCAAGTACAGTGTATTGGACTGAAGAGGAGCTACTGTTCTTGTGAGTTTCCTAAGCAGAGTTGAACTAGATATGGCCCGTGTGTGTAGGAAGCACAGTTCATTTGTTCTGAGCAAGCTCACTGTTCTGGCCCTAAAGGAAACACAGTAGAGTACAAGAGTGCTCTTTTCTCAAAAGCAGAGTGTGTTTCTTGTAAGGCGAGATAGCATTTGTTTCCCAGTCCTAAATGGAGTTGAATCACATGCAGTTTCTGGTCCTACGAGCAAGAGTTGTTTTCTGGTAAAAAGAGTCACTATTGTGCTCCCAATGCCGTACACAGTGCAAATAGCACTCGCGTCTATTCCCAGCATGTACAGTGTATTGGACTGAAGAGGAGCTACTGTTCTTGTCAGTTTCCTAAGCAGAGTTGAACTAGATATGGCCCGTTTGTGCAGGAAGCACAGTTCTTTGGTTCTGAGCATGCTCACTGTTCTGGCCTTGTAGGAAACACAGTAGAGTAGAAGAGTGCTCTTTTCTCAAAAGCAGAGTGTGTTTCTTGTAAGGCGAGCTGGTGTTTGTTTCCCAGTCCTCAATGGAGTTGAATCACATGCAGTTTTTGGTCCTACGCGCAAGAGTTGTTTTCTGGTAAGGAAAGTCACTATTGCGCTCCCATTGCCAAACACAGTGCAAATAGCACTCGCATCTGTTCCCAGCAAGTACAGTGTATTGGACTGAAGAGGAGCTACTGTTCTTGTCAGTTTCCTATGCAGGATTGAACTGGATATGGCCATTTGTGTAGGAAGCACAGTTCTTTTGTTCTGAGCAAGCTCACTGTACTGGCCCTATAGGAAACACAGTAGAGTAGAAGAGTGCTCTTTTCTCAAAAGCAGAGTGTGTTTCTTGTAAGGCGAGCCAGCGTTTGTTTCCCAGTCCTAAATGGAGTTGAATCACATGCAGTTTTTGGTCCTACAAGCAAGAGTTGTTTTCTGGTAAGGAAAGTCACTATTGCGCTCCCGTTGACATACACAGTGCAAATAGCACTCGCGTCTGTTCCCAGCATGTACAGTGTATTGGAATGAAGAGGAGCTACTGTTTTTGTCAGTTTCCTAAGCAGAGTTGAACTAGATATGGCCCGTGTGCGTAGGAAGCACAGTTCTTTTGTTCTGAGCAAGCTCACTGTTCGGACCCCATAGAACTCATAGTAGAGAAGAAGAGGGCTCTTTTCTCAAAAGCAGAGTGTATTTCTTGTAAGGCGAGCTAATTTTTGTTTCCCAGTCCTAAATGAATTTGAATGACATGCAGTTTCTGGTCCTATGTGCAATAGTTGTTTTCTGGTAAGAAGATTCACTATTGCCCTCCCATTGCTGTACACAGTGCAAATAGCACTCGCGTATGTTCCCAGCAAGTACAGTGTATTGGACTAAAGGGGAGCTACTGTACTTGTCAGTTTCCTAAGCAGAGTTGAACTAGATATGGCCCATGTGTGTAGTAAGCACAGTTCTTTTCTTCTGAGCAATCTCACTGTTCTGGCCTGATAAGAAACACAGTAGAGTAGAAGAGTGCTCTTTTCTCAAAAGCAGAGAGTGTTTCTTGTAAGGCGAGCTAGCGTTTGTTTCCCAGTCCTAAATGGAGTTGAATCACATACAGTTTTTGGTCCTACACGCAAGAGTTGTTTTCTGGTAAGGAAAGTCACTATTGTGCTCCCATTGCCATACACAGTGCAAATAGCACTCGCATCTGTTCCCAGCAAGTATATTGTATAGGAAGGAAGAGGAGCTACTGTTCTTGTCAGTTTCCTAAGCAGAATTGAACTGGATATGCCCGTTTGTGTGGGAAGCACAGTTCTTTTGTTCTGAGTAAGCTCACTGTACTGGCCCTATAGGAAACACAGTAGAGTAGAAGAGTGCTCTTTTCTCAAAAGCAGAGTGTGTTTATTGTAAGGCGAGCTAGCGTTTGTTTCCCAGTCCTAAATGGAGTTGAATCACATGCAGTTTTTGGTCCTATGAACAAGAGTTGTTTCCTGGTAAGGAAAGTCACTATTGCGCTCCCATTGACATAGGCAGTGCAAATAGCACTCGCGTCTCTTCCGAACAAGTACAGTGTATTGGACTGAAAAGGAGCTACTGTTCTTGTCAGTTTCCTAAGCAGAGTTGAACTAGATATGGCCCGTGTGTGTAGGAAGCACAGTTCTTTTGTTCTGAACAAGCTCACAGTTCGGACCCCATAGGAAACACAGTAGAGTAGAAGTGTTCCATATTCTCAAAAGCGAGGGTGTTTCTTGTAAGGCGAGCTAGCGTTTGTTTCCCAGTCCTAAGTGGAGTTGAATCACATGCAGTTTCTGGTCCTAAGAGCAAAAGTTGTTTTCTGGTAAGAAATGTCACTATTGTGCTCCTATTACTGTACACAGTGCAAATAGCACTCACGTCTGTTCCCAGCAAGTACAGTGTATTGGACTGAAGAGGAGCTACTGTTCTCGTCAGTTTCCTAAGCAGAGTTGAACTACATATGGCCCGTGTGTCTAGGAAGCACAGATCTTTTGTTCTGAGCAAGCTCACTGTTCTGGCCCTATAGGAGACACAGTAGAGTAAAAGAGTGCTCTTTTCTCAAAAGCAGAGTGTGTTTCTTGTAAGACGAGCTAGCATGTGTTTCCCATTCCTAAGTGGAGTTGAGTCACATGCAGTTTCTGGTCCTACGAGCAAGAGATTTTTTTTCTGGTAAGAAGAGTCACTATTGCGCTCCCACTGTCATACACAGGGCAAATGGCACTGGCATCTGTTCCCAGCATGTACAGTGTATTGGACTGAAGAGGATCTAACGTTCTTCTCAGTTTAATGAGCAGAATTGAACTAGATATGGCCCGTGTGTGTAGGAAGCACAGTTCTTTTGTTCTCTGCAAGCTCACTGTTAGGACCCCATAGAAAACACAGTAGAGTAGAAGAGTTCTCTTTTCTCAAAAGCAGAGTGTGTTTATTGTAAGGCGAGGTAGCATTTGTTTCCCAGTCCTAAATGGAGTTGAATCACATGCAGTTTCTGTTCTTACGAGCAAGAGTTGTTTTCTGGTAAAAAGAGTCACTATTGTGCTCCTAATTCCATACACAGTGCAAATAGCACTCGCGTCTGTTCCCAGCAAGTACAGTGTATTGGACTGAAGAGGATCTACTGTTCTTGTCAGTTTCCTAAGCAGAGTTGAACTAGATATGGCCCGTGTGTGCAGGAAGCACAGTTCTTTTGTTCTGAGCAAGCTCTCTGTTCTGGCCCTATAGGAAACACAGTAGAGTAGAAGAGTGCTCTTTTCTCAGAAGCAGAGTGTGTTTCTTGTAAGACGAGCTAGTGTTTGTTTCCAAGTCCTAAATGGAGTTGAATCACATGCAGTTTCTGGTCGTACGAGCAAGAGTTATTTTCTGGTAAGAAGAGTCACTATTGCGCTGCCATTGCTGTACACAGTGCAAATAGCACTGGCCTCTATTCCCAGCATGTACAGTGTATTGGACTGGAGAGGATCTACTTTTCTTGTCAGTTTACTAAACAAAATTGAACTAGATATGGCCGTGTGTTTAGGAAGCACAATTCTTTTGTTCTGAGCAAGCTCATTGTCCTGGCGCTATAGGAAACACAGTAGACTAGAAGAGTGCTCTTTTCTCAAAAGCAGAGTGTGTTTCTTGTAAGGCGAGCTAGCGTTTGTTTCCCAGTCCTAAACGGAGTTGAATGACATGCAGTTTCTGGTCCTATGAGCAAGAGTTGTTTTCTGGTAAGAAGAGTCACTATTGCGCTCCCATTGCTCTACACAGTGCAAATAGCACTCGCGTATGTTCCCAGCAAGTACAGTGTATTGGACTGAAGAGGAGCTACTGTTCTTGTCAGTTTCCTAAGCAGAGTTGAACTAGATATGGCCCGTGTTTGTAGGAAGCACAGTTGTTTTCTTCTGAGCAATCTCACTGTTCTGGCCCTATAGGAAACACAGTAGAGTAGAAGAGTGCTCTTTTCTCAAAAGCAGAGTGTGTTTTTTGTAAGGCGAGCTAGCGTTTGATTCCCAGTACTAAATGGAGTTGAATCACATATAACTTTTGGTCCTACACGCAAGAGTTGTTTTCTGGTAAGGAAAGTCACTATTGTGCTCCCATTGCCATACACAGTGCAAATAGCACTCGCATCTGTTCCCAGCAAGTATAGTGTATTGGACTGAAGAGGAGCTACTGTTCTTGTCAGTTTCCTAAGCAGAGTTGAACTAGATATGGCCCGTGTGTGTAGGAAGCACAGTTCTTTTGTTCTGAGCAAGCTCTCTGTTCGGACCCCAGAGGAAACCCAGTAGAGTAGAAGTGTGCCCTATTCTCAAAAGCAGAGCGTGTTTCCTGTAAGGCAAGCTAGGGTTTGTTTTCCAGTCCTAAGTGGAGTTGAATCACATGCAGTTTCTGGTCCTACGAGAAAGAGTTGTTTTCTGGTAAGAAAAGTCACTATTGTGCTCCCATTTTCATACACAGGGCAAATAGCACTGGCATCTGTTCCCAGCATGTACAGTGTATTGGAATGAAGAGGAGCTACTGTTTTTGTCAGTTTCCTAAGCAGAGTTGAACTAGATATGGCCCGTGTGCGTAGGAAGCACAGTTCTTTTGTTCTGAGCAAGCTCACTGTTCGGACCCCATAGAACTCATAGTAGAGAAGAAGAGGGCTCTTTTCTCAAAAGCAGAGTGTATTTCTTGTAAGGCGAGCTAATTTTTGTTTCCCAGTCCTAAATGAATTTGAATGACATGCAGTTTCTGGTCCTATGTGCAATAGTTGTTTTCTGGTAAGAAGATTCACTATTGCGCTCCCATTGCTGTACACAGTGCAAATAGCACTCGCGTATGTTCCCAGCAAGTACAGTGTATTGGACTAAAGGGGAGCTACTGTACTTGTCAGTTTTCTAAGCAGAGTTGAACTAGATATGGCCCATGTGTGTAGTAAGCACAGTTCTTTTCTTCTGAGCAATCTCACTGTTCTGTCCCGATAAGAAACACAGTAAAGTAGAAGAGTGCTCTTTTCTCAAAAGCAGAGAGTGTTTCTTGTAAGGCGAGCTAGCGTTTGTTTCCCAGTCCTAAATGGAGTTGAATCACATACAGTTTTTGGTCCTACACGCAAGAGTTGTTTTCTGGTAAGGAAAGTCACTATTGTGCTCCCATTGCCATACACAGTGCAAATATCACTCGCATCTGTTCCCAGCAAGTATATTGTATAGGAAGGAAGAGGAGCTACTGTTCTTGTCAGTTTCCTAAGCAGAATTGAACTGGATATGCCCGTTTGTGTGGGAAGCACAGTTCTTTTGTTCTGAGTAAGCTCACTGTACTGGCCCTATAGGAAACACAGTAGAGTAGAAGAGTGCTCTTTTCTCAAAAGCAGAGTGTGTTTATTGTAAGGCGAGCTAGCGTTTGTTTCCCAGTCCTAAATGGAGTTGAATCACATGCAGTTTTTGGTCCTATGAACAAGAGTTGTTTTCTGGTAAGGAAAGTCACTATTGCGCTCCCATTGACATAGGCAGTGCAAATAGCACTCGCGTCTCTTCCGAACAAGTACAGTGTATTGGACTGAAAAGGAGCTACTGTTCTTGTCAGTTTCCTAAGCAGAGTTGAACTAGATATGGCCCGTGTGTGTAGGAAGCACAGTTCTTTTGTTCTGAACAAGCTCACAGTTCGGACCCCATAGGAAACACAGTAGAGTAGAAGTGTTCCCTATTCTCAAAAGCGAGGGTGTTTCTTGTAAGGCGAGCTAGCGTTTGTTTCCCAGTCCTAAGTGGAGTTGAATCACATGCAGTTTCTGGTCCTAAGAGCAAAAGTTGTTTTCTGGTAAGAAATGTCACTATTGTGCTCCTATTACTGTACACAGTGCAAATAGCACTCACGTCTGTTCCCAGCAAGTACAGTGTATTGGACTGAAGAGGAGCTACTGTTCTCGTCAGTTTCCTAAGCAGAGTTGAACTAGATATGGCCCGTGTGTTTAGGAAGCACAGTTCTTTTGTTCTGAGCAAGCTCACTGTTCTGGCCCTATAGGAGACACAGTAGAGTAAAAGAGTGCTCTTTTCTCAAAAGCAGAGTGTGTTTCTTGTAAGACGAGCTAGCATGTGTTTCCCATTCCTAAGTGGAGTTGAGTCACATGCAGTTTCTGGTCCTACGAGCAAGAGATTTTTTTTCTGGTAAGAAGAGTCACTATTGCGCTCCCACTGTCATACACAGGGCAAATGGCACTGGCATCTGTTCCCAGCATGTACAGTGTATTGGACTGAAGAGGATCTAACGTTCTTCTCAGTTTAATGAGCAGAATTGAACTACATAGGGCCGTGTGTGTAGGAAGCACAGTTCTTTTATTCTGAGCAAGCTAACTGTACTGGCGCTATAGGAAACACAGTAGAGTAGAAGAGTGCTCTATTCTCAAAAGCAGAGTGTGTTTCTTTTAAGGCGAGCTAGCGATTGTTTCCCAGTCCTAAATGGAGTTGAATCCCATGCAGTTTCTGGTCCTACGAGCAAGAGTTGTTTTCTGGTAAGAAAAGTCACTATTGTGCTCCCATTGTCATTCACAGTGCAAATAGCACTGGCGTTTGTTCCAAGCAAGTACAGTGTATTGGACTGAAGAGGATCTACTGTTCTTGTCAGTTTCCTAAGCAGAATTGAACTAGATATGGATCGTGTGTGTAGGATGCACAGTTCTTTTGTTCTGGGCAAGCTCACTGTACTGGCCCTATAAGAAAAACAACAGAGTAGAAGAGTGCTCTTTTCTCAAAAGCAGATTGTGTTTCTTGTAAGGCGAGGCTAGCGTTTGTTTCCCAATCCTAAGTGGAGTTGAATCACATGCAGTTTTTGGTCCTACGAGCAAGAGTTGTTTTCTGGTAAGGAAAGTCACTATTGCGCTCCCATTTCCATACACAGTGCAAATAGCACCAGCATCTGTTCTCAGCAAGTACAGTGTATTGGACTGAAAAGGAGCTACTGTTCTCGTCAGTTTCCTATGCAGAGTTGAACTAGATATTGCCTGTGTGTGTAGGAAGCACAGTTCTTTTGTTCTGAGCAAGCTCACTGTTCTGGCGCTATAGGAAAGACAGTAGAGTAGAAGAGTGCTCTTTTCTCAAAAGCAGAGTGTGTTTCTTGTAAGGCTAGCTAGCGTTTGTTTCCCAGTCCTAAATGGAGTTGGATCACATGCAGTTTCTGGTCCTATGAGCAAGAGTTGTTTTCTGGTAAGAAGAGACACTATTGTGCTCCCATTGTCATACAAAGGGCAAATAGAACGGGCGTCTGTTCCCAGCATGTAGAGTGTATTGGACTGAAAAGGAGCTAATGTTCTTGTCAGTTTCCTAAGCAGAATTGAATTGGATATGGCCATGTGTATAGGAAGCACAGTTCTTTTGTTCTGAGCAAGCTCACTGTACTTGCCCTATAGGAAACACAGTAGAGTAGAAGAGTGCTCTTTTCTCAAAAGCAGAGTGTGTTTCTTGTAAGGCGAGCTAGCATTTGTTTCCCAGTCCTAAATGGAGTTGAATCACATGCAGTTTTTGGTCCTACGAGCAAAAGTTGTTTTCTGGTAAGGAAAGTCACTATTGTGCTCCCATTGCCATATACAGTGCAAATAGCACTCGCGTCTGTTCCCAGCAAGTACAGTTTATTGGACTAAAGTGGAGCTACTGTTGTTGTCAGTTTCCTAAGCAGAGTTGAACTAGATATAGCCCGTGTGTGTAGGAAGCACAGTTCTTTTGTTCTGAGCAAGCTCACTGTTCTGGCCCTATAGGAAACACATTAGAGTAGAGGAGGGCTCTTTTCTCAAAAGCAGAGTGTGTTTCTTGTAAGGCAAGCTAGTGTTTGTTTCCCATTCAGAAATGGAGTTGAATCCCATGAAGTTTCTAGTCCAATGAGCATGAGTTGTTTTCTCTTAAGAAGAGTCACTATTGTGCTCCCTTTGCCATACACAGTGCAAATAGCACTCGCGTCTGTTCCCAGCAAGTACAGTGTATTAGACTGAAGAGGAGCTGCTATTCTCGTCAGTTTCCTAAGCAGAATTGAACTAGATATGGCCCGTGTGTGTAGGAAGCACAGTTCTTTTGTTCTCTGCAAGCTCACTGTTAGGACCCCATAGAAAACACAGTAGAGTAGAAGAGTTCTCTTTTCTCAAAAGCAGAGTGTTTTTATTGTAATGCGAGCTAGCATTTGTTTCCCAGTCCTAAATGGAGTTGAATCACATGCAGTTTCTGTTCCTACGAGCAAGAGTTGTTTTCTGGTAAAAAGAGTCACTAATGTGCTCCTAATTCCATACACAGTGCAAATAGCACTCGCGTCTGTTCCCAGCAAGTACAGTGTATTGGACTGAAGAGGATCTACTGTTCTTGTCAGTTTCCTAAGCAGAGTTGAACTAGATATGGCCCGTGTGTGCAGGAAGCACAGTTCTTTTGTTCTGAGCAAGCTCTCTGTTCTGGCCCTATAGGAAACACAGTAGAGTAGAAGAGTGCTCTTTTCTCAGAAGCAGAGTGTGTTTCTTGTAAGACGAGCTAGTGTTTGTTTCCAAGTCCTAAATGGAGTTGAATCACATGCAGTTTCTGGTCGTACGAGCAAGAGTTATTTTCTGGTAAGAAGAGTCACTATTGCGCTGCCATTGCTGTACACAGTGAAAATAGCACTGGCCTCTATTCCCAGCATGTACAGTGTATTGGACTGGAGAGGATCTACTTTTCTTGTCACTTTACTAAACAAAATTGAACTAGATATGGCCGTGTGTTTAGGAAGCACAATTCTTTTGTTCTGAGCAAGCTCATTGTCCTGGCGCTATAGGAAACACAGTAGACTAGAAGAGTGCTCTTTTCTCAAAAGCAGAGTGTGTTTCTTGTAAGGCGAGCTAGCATTTGTTTCCCAGTCCTAAACGGAGTTGAATGACATGCAGTTTCTGGTCCTATGAGCAAGAGTTGTTTTCTGGTAAGAAGAGTCACTATTGCGCTCCCATTGCTCTACACAGTGCAAATAGCACTCGCATATGTTCCCAGCAAGTACAGTGTATTGGACTGAAGAGGAGCTACTGTTCTTGTCAGTTTCCTAAGCAGAGTTGAACTAGATATGGCCCGTGTTTGTAGGAAGCACAGTTGTTTTCTTCTGAGCAATCTCACTGTTCTGGCCCTATAGGAAACACAGTAGAGTAGAAGAGTGCTCTTTTCTCAAAAGCAGAGTGTGTTTTTTGTAAGACGAGCTAGCGTTTGATTCCCAGTACTAAATGGAGTTGAATCACATATAACTTTTGGTCCTACACGCAAGAGTTGTTTTCTGGTAAGGAAAGTCACTATTGTGCTCCCATTGCCATACACAGTGCAAATAGCACTCGCATCTGTTCCCAGCAAGTATAGTGTATTGGACTGAAGAGGAGCTACTGTTCTTGTCAGTTTCCTAAGCAGAATTGAACTGGATATGGTCTTTTGTGTAGGAAGCACAGTTCTTTTGTTCTGAGCAAGCTCACTGTACTGGCCCTATAGGAAACAGGGTAGAGCAGATGAGTGCTCTTTTCTCAAAAGCAGATTGTGCTTATTGTAAGGAGAGCTAGCGTTTGTTTCCCAGTCCTAAATGGAGTTGAATCACATGCAGTTTTTGGTCCTATGAACAAGAGTTGTTTTCTGGTAAGGAAAGGCACTATTGCGCTCCCATTGACATACACAGTGCAAATAGCACTCGCTTCTGTTCCCAACAAGTGCAGTGTATTGGACTGAAGAGGAGCTACTGTTCTTGTCAGTTTCCTAAGCAGAGTTGAACTAGATATGGCCCGTGTGTGTAGGAAGCACAGTTCTTTTGTTCTGAGCAAGCTCTCTGTTCGGACCCCAGAGGAAACCCAGTAGAGTAGAAGTGTGCCCTATTCTCAAAAGCAGAGCGTGTTTCCTGTAAGGCAAGCTAGCGTTTGTTTCCCAGTCCTAAGTGGAGTTGAATCACATGCAGTTTCTGGTCCTACGAGAAAGAGTTGTTTTCTGGTAAGAAAAGTCACTATTGTGCTCCCATTTTCATACACAGGGCAAATAGCACTGGCGTCTGTTCCCAGCATACAGTGTATTGGACTCAAGAGGATCTACTGTCCTTGTCAGTTTCCTATGCAGAATTGATATAGATATGGCCCGTGTGTTTAGGAAGCACAGTTGTTTTGTTCTGAGCAAGCTCACTGTTCTGGCCCTATAGGAAACTCAGTAGAGTAGAAGAGTGCTCTTTTCTCAAAAGCAGAGTGTGTTTCTTGTAAGGCGAGCTAGCGTTTGTTTCCCAGTCCTAAATGGAGTTGAATCACGTGCAGTTTCTGGTCCTACGAGCAAGAGTTGTTTTCTGGTAAGAAGAGTCACTATTGTGCTCCCATTGTCATACACAGGGCAAATAGCACTCGCGTCTCTTCCCAGCAAGTACAGTGTATTGGACTGAAGATGAGCTACTATTCTTGTCAGTTTCCTAAGCAGAATTGAACTAGGTTTGACCGTGTGTGTAGGAAGCACAGTTCTTTTGTTCTGAGCAAGCTCACTGTTTTGGCCCTATAGGAAACACAGTAGAGTAGAAGAGTGCTCTTTTATCAAAAGCAGAGTGTGTTTCTTGTAAGGCGATCTAGCGTTTGTTTCCCAGTCCTAAATGGAGTTGAATCACAGGTAGATTTTGGTCCTACGAGCAAGAGTTGTTTTCTGGTAAGAAGAGTCACTATTGCGCTCCACATGACATACACAGGGCAAATAGCACTCGTGTCTGTTCCCAGCATGTACAGTGTATTGGACTGAAGATGATCTACTGTTCTTGTCAGTTTCCTAAGCAGAGTTCAACTAGATATGGCCCCTGTGTGTAGGAAGCACAGTTCTTTTGTTCTGAGCAAGCTCACTGTTCGGACCCCATAGGAAACACTTTAGAGTAGAAGAGGGCTCTTTTCTCAAGAGCAGAGTGTGTTTCTTGTAAGGCAAGCTAGTGTTTGTTTCCCAGTCAGAAATGGAGTTGAATCCCATGCAGTTTCTGTTCCTACGAGCAAGAGTTGTTTTCTGGTAAGAAGAGTCACTATTGGGATCCCATTGCCATATACAGTGCAAATAGCTCTCGCGTCTTTTCCCAGCAAATACAGTGTATTGGACTGAATAGGAGCTACTGTTCTTGTCCGTTTCAAACACAGAGTTGAACTAGATATGGCCCGTGTGTGTAGGAAGCACAGTTCTTTTGTTCTTAGCAAGCTCACTGTTTGGACCCCAAAAAAAACACAGTAGAGTAGAAAAGTGCTCTTTTCTCAAAAGCAGAGTGTGTTTCTTGTAAGGCGAGCTAGCATTTGTTACGCAGTCCTAAATGGATTTGAATCCCATGCAGTTTCTGGTCCTACGAGCAAGAGTTTTTTTCTGGTAAGAAGAGTCACTATTGCGCTTCCATTGCCATATACAGTGCAAATAGCACTCGCGTCTGTTCCCGACAAGTACAGTGTATTGGACTGAAGAGGAGCTACTGTTCTTGTCAGTTTCCTAAGCAGAGTTGAACTAGATATGGCCCGTGTGTGTAGGAAGCACAGTTCTTTTGTTCTGAGCAAGCTCACTGTTTGGACCCCAAAGGAAACAAAGTAGAGTAGAAGAGTGCTCTTTTCTCAGAAGCAGAGTGTGTTTCTTGTAAGGCTAGTTAGCGTTTGTTTCGCAGTCCTAAATGGAGTTGAATCACATGCAGTTTTTGGTCCCATGAGCAAGAGTTGTTTTCTGGTAAGGAAAGTCACTATTGTGCTCCCATTCCCCTACACAGTGCAAATAGCGTGTCTGTTCCCAACAAGTACAGTGTACTGGACTGAAGAGGAGCTACTGTTCTTGTCAGTTTCCTAAGCAGAGTTGAACTAGATATGGCCCCTGTGTGTTGAAAGCACAGTTCTTTTGTTCTAAGCAAGCTCACTGTTCGGACCTCATAAGAAACACAGTAGAGTAGAAGAGTGCTCTTTTATCAAAAGCAGAGTGTGTTTCTTGTAAGGCGAGCTAGTGTTTGTTTCCCAGTCTGAAGCGGAGTTGAATCCCATGCAGTTTCTGGTCCTACGAACAAGCGTTGTTTTCTGATAAGAAGAGTCACTATTGGGATCCCATTGCCATATACAGTGCAAATAGCACTCGTGTCTGTTCCCAGGAATTACAGTGTATTGGACTGAAGAGGAGCTACTGTTCTTGTCAGTTTCCTAAGCAGAGTTGAACTAGATATGGCTTGTGTGTGTAGGAAGCACAGTTCTTTGTTCTGAGCAAGCTCACTTTTCGGACCCCATAGGAAACACTTTAAAGTAGAAGAGGGCTCTTTTCTCAAAAGCAGAGTGTGTTTCTTGTAAGGCGAGCTAGCGTTTGTTTCCCAGTCCTAAATGGAGTTGAATCACATGCAGTTTCTGGTCCTATGAGCAAGAGTTGTTTTCTGGTAAGAAGAGTCACTATTGCTCTCCCATTGTCATACACAGGGCAAATAGCACTCGCGTCACTTCCCAGCAACTACAGTGTATTGGACTGAAGAGGATCTACTATTCTTGTCAGTTTCCTAAGCAGAATTGACCTAGATATGACCATGTGTGTAGGAAGCACAGATCTTTTGTTCTGAGCAAGCTCACTGTTCGGATCCCATAGGAAACACAGTAGAGTAGAAGAGTTCTCTTTTCTCAAAAGCAGAGTGTGTTTTTTGTAAGGTGAGCTAGTGTTTGTTTCCCAGTCTGAAATAAAGTTGAATCCCATGCAGTTTCTGGTCCTACGAGCAAGACTTGTTTTCTGGTAAGAATAGTCACTGTTGTGCTCCCATTGCCATACACAGTACAAATAGCGCTTGCTTCTGTTTGCAGCAAGTACAGTGTACTGGACTGAAGAGGAACTACTGTTCTTGTCAGTTTCCTAAGCAGAGTTGAACTAGATATGGGCACTGTGTGTAGGAAGCACAGTTCTTTTGTTCTGAACAAGCTCACTGTTCGGACCTCATAGGAAACACTGTTGAGTAGAAGAGTGCTCTTTTCTGAAAAGCAGAGTGCGTTTCTTGTAAGGCGATCTAGTGTTTGTTTCCCAGTCTGAAATGGAGTTGAATCCCATGCAGTTTCTGGTCCTACAAGCAAGAGTTGTTTTCTGGTAAGAAAAGTCACTATTGCGCTCCCATTGACATATACAGTGCAAATAGCACTCGCATATGTTCCCAGCAAGTACAGTGTATTGGACTGAAGAGCAATTACTGTTCTTGTCAGTTTCCTAAGCAGAGTTGAACTAGATATGGCCTGTGTGTGTAGGAAGCACAGTTCTTTTGTTCTGAGCAAGCTCACTGTTTGGACCCCAAAGGAAACACAGTAGAGTAGAAGAGTGCTCTTTTCTCAAAAGCAGAGTGTGTTTCTTGTAAGGCGAGCTAGCGTTTGTTTCCCAGTCCTAAATGGAGTTGAATCACATGCAGTTTCTGGTCCTACGAGAAAGAGTTGTTTTCTGGTAAGGAGAGTCAGTATGGCGCTTCCATTGACATACAGAGGGCAAATAGCACTCGCATCTGTTCCCAGCATGTGCAGTGTATTGGACTGAAGATGATCTACTGTCCTTGTCAGTTTCCTAAGCAGAATTGATCTAGATATGGCCCGTGTGTGTAGGAAGCACAGTTATTTTGTTCTGAGCAAGTTCACTGTTCTGACCCCATATGAAACACAGTAGAGTAGAAGAGTGCCCTTTTCTCAAAAGCATAGTGTGTTTCTTGTAAGGCGAGCTAGCGTTTTTTTTTTTTTCAGTCCTAAGAGGAGTTGAATCACATGCAGTTTTTGGTCTCACGAGCAAGAGTTGTGTTCTGGTAAGGAAAGTCAGTATTGTGCTCCCATTCCCATACACAGTGCAAATAGCGTGTCTGTTCCCAGCAAGTACAGTGTATTGGACTGAAGAGGAGCTACTGTTCTTGTCAGTTTCCTACGCAGAGTTTAACTAGATATGGCATGTGTGTGTAGGAAGCACGGTTCTTTTCTTCGGAGCAAGCTCACTGTTCGGACCCCATAGGAAACACAGTAGAGTAGAAGAGTGCTCTTTTCTCAAAAGCAGAGTGTGTATAATGTAAGGTGAGCTAGCATTTGTTTCCCAGTTCTAAATTGAGTTGAATCACCTGCAGTTTCTGGTCCTACGAGCAAGAGTTGTTTTCTTTTAAGAAGAGTCACTATTGCGATCCCATTACCATACACAGGGCAAATAGCACTGGCATCTGTTCCCAGGATGTACATTGTATTGGACTGAAGAGGAGCTACTGTTCTTGTCAGTTTCCTAAGCAGAGTTGAAGTAGATATAGCCCGTGTGTGTAGGAAGCAAACTTCTTTTGTTCTGAGCAAGTTCACTATTCTGGCCCTATTGGAAACACAGTAGAGAAGAAGAGTGCTCTTTTCTCAAAAGCAGAGTGTGTTTCTTGTAAGGCGAGCTAGCGTTTGTTTCCCAGTCCTAAATGGAGTTGAATCACATGCAGTTTTTGGTCCCATGAGGAAGAGTTGTTTTCTGGTAAGGATAGTCACTATTGTGCTCACATTCCCCTACACAGTGCAAATAGCACTCGCGTCTGTTCCCAGAAAGTACAGTGTATTGGACTGAAGAGGAGCTACTGTTCTTGTCAGTTTCCTAAGTAGAGTTGAACTAGATATGGCTTGTGTGTGTAGGAAGCACAGTTCTTTTTTTCTGAGCAAGCTCACTCTTCGGACCACATAGGAAACACTATAGAGTAGAAGAGGGCTCTTTTCTCAAAAGCAGAGTGTGTTTCTTGTAAGGCGAGCTAGTGTTTGTTTCCTAGTCCTAAATGGAGTTGAATCACATGCAGATTTTGGTCCTACGAGCAAGAGTTGTTTTCTGGTAAGAAGAGTCACTATTGTGCTCCCATTGACATACATAGAGCAAATAGCACTGGCGTATGTTCCCAGCACGTACAGTGTATTGGTCTGAAGAGGAGCTACTGTTCTTGTCAGTTTCCTAAGCAGAGTTGAACTAGATATGGCCCGTGTGTTTAGGAAGCACAGTTCTTTTGTTCTGAGCAAGCTCACTGTTTGGACCCCATAGGAAATACTTTAGAGTAGAAAAGGGCTCTTTTCTCAAAACCAGAGTGTGTTTCTTGTAAGGCGAGCTAGCGTTTGTTTCCCAGTCCTAAATGGAGTTGTATCACATGCAGTTTCTGGTCCTTTGAGCAAGAGTTGTTTTCTGGTAAGAAGAGTCACTATTGTGCTCCATATGATATACACAGGGCAAATAGCACTCGCGTCTGTTCCCAGCATGTACAGTGTATTGGACTGAAGATGATCTACTGTCCTTGTCAGTTTCCTAAGCAGAATTGATCTAGATATGGCCAGTGTGTGTAGGAAGCACAGTTCTTTTGTTCTGAGAAAGCTCACTGTTCTGACCCCATAAGAAACACAGTAGAGTAGAAGAGTGCCCTTTTCTCAAAAGCAGTGTGTGTTTCTTGTAAGGCGAGCTAGCGTTTGTTTTTCAGTCCTAAATGGAGTTGAATCACATGCAGTTTCTGGTCCTACGAGAAAGAGTTGTTTTCTGGTAAGAAAAGTCACTATTGTGCTCCCATTTTCATACACAGGGCAAATAGCACTGGCGTCTGTTCCCAGCATAAAGTGTATTGGACTCAAGAGGATCTACTGTCCTTGTCAGTTTCCTATGCAGAATTGATCTAGATATGGCCCGTGTGTTTAGGAAGCACAGTTGTTTTGTTCTGAGCAAGCTCACTGTTCTGGCCCTATAGGAAACTCAGTAGAGTAGAAGAGTGCTCTTTTCTCAAAAGCAGAGTGTGTTTCTTGTAAGGCGAGCTAGCGTTTGTTTCCCAGTACTAAATGGAGTTGAATCACGTGCAGTTTCTGGTCCTACGAGCAAGAGTTGTTTCCTGGTTAGAAGAGTACTATTGCGGTCCCATTTTCATACACATTGCAAATAGCACTGGCATCTGTTCCCCTCGTGTACAGTGTATTGGACTGAAGAGGATCTACTGTTCCTGTCAGTTTCCTAAGCAGAATTGAACTAGATATGGCCGTGTATGTAGGAAGCACAGTTCATTTGTTCTGAGCAAGCTCAATGTTCTGGCACTATAGGAAACACAGTAGTGTAGAAGAGTGATCTTTTCTCAAAAGTAAAGTGTGTTTTTTGTAAGGCGAGCTATTTTTTGGTTCCCAGTCCTAAATGGAGTTGAATCACATGCAGTATTTGGTCCTATGAGCAAGAGTTGTTTTCTGGCTAGGAAAGTCACTATTGTGCTGCCATTGCCAAACCCAGTGCAAATAGCCTTCGCGTCTGTTCCCATTAAGTACAGTGTATTGGACTTAAGAGGAGCTACTGTTCTTGTCAGTTTCCTAAGTAGAGTTGAACTAGATATGGCCCGTGTGTGTAGGAAGCACAGTTCTTTTGTTCTGAGCAAGCTCACTGTTCAGAACCCATGGGAAACACTGTAGAGCAGAAGAGTGCTCTTTTCTCAAAAGCAGAATGTGTTTAATGTAAGGCGAGCTAGCGTTTGTTTCCCAGTCTTAAATGGAGTTGAATCACATGCAGTTTTTGGTCCTATGAACAAGAGTTGTTTTCTGGTAAGGAATGGCACTATTGTGCTCCCATTGACATACACAGTGCAAATAGGACTCGCGTCTGTTCCCAACAAGTACAGTGTATTGGACTGAAGAGGAGCTACTGTTCTTGTCAGTTTCCTAAGCAGAGTTGAACTAGATATGGCTTGTGTGTGTAGGAAGCACAGTTCTTTTGTTCTGAGCAAGCTCACTTTTCGGACCCCATAGGAAACACTTTAAAGTAGAAGAGGGCTCTTTTCTCAAAAGCAGAGTGTGTTTCTTGTAAGGCGAGCTAGCGTTTGTTTCCCAGTCCTAAATGGAGTTGAATCACATGCAGTTTCTGGTCTTATGAGCAAGAGTTGTTTTCTGGTAAGAAGAGTCACTATTGCTCTCCCATTGTCATACACAGGGCAAATAGCACTCGCGTCTCTTCCCAGCAACTACAGTGTATTGGACTGAGAGGATCTACTATTCTTGTCAGTTTCCTAAGCAGAATTGACCTAGATATGACCATGTGTGTAGGAAGCACAGATCTTTTGTTCTGAGCAAGCTCACTGTTCGGATCCCATAGGAAACACAGTAGAGTAGAAGAGTTCTCTTTTCTCAAAAGCAGAGTGTGTTTTTTGTAAGGTGAGCTAGTGTTTGTTTCCCAGTCTGAAATAAAGTTGAATCCCATGCAGTTTCTGGTCCTACGAGCAAGACTTGTTTTCTGGTAAGAATAGTCACTGTTGTGCTCCCATTGCCATACACAGTGCAAATAGCGCTTGCTTCTGTTTGCAGCAAGTACAGTGTACTGGACTGAAGAGGAACTACTGTTCTTGTCAGTTTCCTAAGCAGAGTTGAACTAGATATGGGCACTGTGTGTAGGAAGCACAGTTCTTTTGTTCTGAACAAGCTCACTGTTCGGACCACATAGGAAACACTGTTGAGTAGAAGAGTGCTCTTTTCTGAAAAGCAGATTGCGTTTCTTGTAAGGTGAGCTAGTGTTTGTTTCCCAGTCCTAAATGGAGTTGAATCCCATGCAGTTTCTGGTCCTAGGAGCAAGAGTTGTTTTGTTGTAAGAAGAGTCACTATTGCGCTCTCATTGTCATACACAGTGCAAATAGCACTGGCGTCTGTTCCCAGGCAGTACAGTGTATTGGACTGAAGGGGATCTACTGTTCTTGTCAGTTTCCTAAGCAGAATTGAACTAGTTTTGGCCCGTGTGTAGGAAGCACAGTTCTTTTGTTCTGAGCAAGCTCACTGTTCGGACACCATAGGAAACACAGTAGAGTAGAAGTGTGCCCTTTTCTCAAAAGCAGAGCTCGTTTATTGTAAGGCAAGCTAGCGTTTGTTTCCCAGTCCTAAGTGGAGTTGAATCACATGCAGTTTCTGGTCCTAAGAACCAGAGTTGTTTTCTGGTAAGAAGTGTCACTATTGTGCTCCCTTTGCTGTTCACAGTGCAAAAAGCACTCGCGTCTGTTCCCAGCAAGTACAGTGTATTGGACTGAAGAGGAGCTACGGTTCTCGTCAGTTTCCTAACCAGAGTTGAACTAGATAGATATGGCCCGTGTGTGTAGGAAGCACAGTTCATTTGTTCTGAGCAAGCTCACTGTTCTGGCCTTGTAGGAAACAAGTAGAGTAGAAGACTGCTCTTTTCTCAAAAGCAGAGTGTGTTTCTTGTAAGGCGAGCTGGTGTTTGTTTCCCAGTCCTCAATGGAGTTGAATCACATGCAGTTTTTTGTCCTACGCGCAAGAGTTGTTTTCTGATAAGGAAAGTCACTATTGCGCTCCCATTGCCAAACACAGTGCAAATAGCACTCGCATCTGTTCCCATCAAGTACAGTGTATTGGACTGAAGAGGAGCTACTGTTCTTGTCAGTTTCCTAAGCAGAATTGAACTGGATATCGCCATTTGTGTAGGAAGCACAGTTACTTTGTTCTGAGCAAGCTCACTGTACTGGCCCTATAGGAAACACAGTAGAGTAGAAGAGTGCTCTTTTCTCAAAAGCAGAGTGTGTTTCTTGTAAGGCGAGCTGGTGTTTGTTTCCCAGTCCTAAATGTAGTTGAATCACATGCAGTTTTTGGTCCTACAAGCAAGAGTTGTTTTCTGGTAAGGAAAGTCACTATTGCGCTCCCGTTGACATACACAGTGCAAATAGCACTCGCGTCTGTTCCCAGCATGTACAGTGTATTGGACTGAAGAGGAGCTACTGTTTTTGTCAGTTTCCTAAGCAGAGTTGAACTAGATATGGCCTGTGTGCGTAGGAAGCACAGTTCTTTTGTTCTGAGCAAGCTCACTGTTCGGACCCCATAGGACTCATAGTAGAGAAGAAGAGTGCTCTTTTCTCAAAAGCAAAGTGTATTTCCTGTAAGGCGAGCTAGCGTTTGTTTCCCAGACCTAAATGGAGTTGAATCACATGCAGTTTCTGGTCCTACGATCAAGAGTTGTTTTCTGGTAAGAAGAGTCACTATTTCGCTCCCATTGTCATACACAGGGCAAATAGCCCTGGCGTCTGTTCCCAGCATGTACAGTGTATTGGACTGAAGAGGATCTACTGTTCTTGTCAGTTTCCGATGCAGAGTTGAACTAGATATGGCCCCTGTGTGTAGGAAGCACATTTCTTTTGTTCTGAGCAAGCTTACTGTTCTGGCCTTATAGGAAAAACAGTAGAGTATAAGAGTACTCTTTTCTCAAAAGCAGAGTGTGTTTCTTGTAAGGCGAGCTAGTGTTTGTTTCCCAGTCCTAAATGGAGTGAATCACATGCAGTCTCTGGTCCTACAAGCAAGAGTATTTTCTGGTAAGAAGAGTCACTATTGCGCTACCATTGTCATACACAGGTCAAATAGCACTGGCATTTGTTGCCAGCATGTACAGTGTATTGGACTGAAGAGGATCTACTGTTCTTGTCAGGTTCCTAAGCAGAGTTGAACTAGATATGGCCCGTGTGTGTATGAAGCACATTTCTTTTGTTCTGAGCAAGCTCATTGTTCTGGCCCTATAGGAAACACAGTAGAGTAGAAGAGTGCTCTTTTCTCAAAAGCAGAGTGTGTTTCTTGTAAGGCGAGATAGCTTTTGTTTCCCAGTCCTAAATGGAGTTGAATCACACGCAGTTTCTGGTCCTACGAGCAAGAGTTGTTTTCTGGTAATGAAAGTCACTATTGCGCTCCCATTGCCAAACACAGTGCAAATAGCACTCGCATCTGATCCCAGCAAGTACAGTGTATTGGACTGAAGAGGAGCTACTGTTCTTGTCAGTTTCCTAAGCAAAATTGAACTGGATATGGCCATTTCTGTAGGAAGCACAGTTCTTTTGTTCTGAGCAAGCTCACTGTACTGGCCCTATAGGAAACACAGTAGAGTAGAAGAGTGCTCTTTTCTCAAAAGCAGAGTGTGTTTCTTGTAAGGCGAGCTGGTGTTTGTTTCCCAGTCCTAAATGTAGTTGAATCACATGCAGTTTTTGGTCTACGCGCAAGAGTTGTTTTCTGGTAAGGAAAGTCACTATTGCGCTCCCATTGCCAAACACAGTGCAAATAGCACTCGCATCTGTTCCCAGCAAGTACAGTGTATTGGACTGAAGAGGAGCTACTGTTCTTGTCAGTTTCCTATGCAGGATTGAACTGGATATGGCCATTTGTGTAGGAAGCACAGTTCTTTTGTTCTGAGCAAGCTCACTGTACTGGCCCTATAGGAAACACAGTAGAGTAGAAGAGTGCTCTTTTCTCAAAAGCAGAGTGTGTTTCTTGTAAGGCGAGCCAGCTTTTGTTTCCCAGTCCTAAATGGAGTTGAATCACATGCAGTTTTTGGTCCTACAAGCAAGAGTTGTTTTCTGGTAAGGAAAGTCACTATTGCGCTCCCGTTGACATACACAGTGCAAATAGCACTCGCGTCTGTTCCCAGCATGTACAGTGTATTGGACTGAAGAGGAGCTACTGTTTTTGTCAGTTTCCTAAGCAGAGTTGAACTAGATATGGCCCGTGTGCGTAGGAAGCACAGTTCTTTTGTTCTGAGCAAGCTCACTGTTCGGACCCCATAGGACTCATAGTAGAGAAGAAGAGTGCTCTTTTCTCAAAAGCAAAGTGTATTTCTTGTAAGGCGAGCTAGCGTTTGTTTCCCAGACCTAAATGGAGTTGAATCACATGCAGTTTCTGGTCCTACGATCAAGAGTTGTTTTCTGGTAAGAAGAGTCACTATTTCGCTCCCATTGTCATACACAGGGCAAATAGCCCTGGCGTCTGTTCCCAGCATGTACAGTGTATTGGACTGAAGAGGATCTACTGTTCTTGTCAGTTTCCGATGCAGAGTTGAACTAGATATGGCCCCTGTGTGTAGGAAGCACATTTCTTTTGTTCTGAGCAAGCTTACTGTTCTGGCCTTATAGGAAAAACAGTAGAGTATAAGAGTACTCTTTTCTCAAAAGCAGAGTGTGTTTCTTGTAAGGCGAGCTAGTGTTTGTTTCCCAGTCCTAAATGGAGTGAATCACATGCAGTCTCTGGTCCTACAAGCAAGAGTATTTTCTGGTAAGAAGAGTCACTATTGTGCTACCATTGTCATACACAGGTCAAATAGCACTGGCATTTGTTCCCAGCATGTACAGTGTATTGGACTGAAGAGGATCTACTGTTCTTGTCAGGTTCCTAAGCAGAGTTGAACTAGATATGGCCCGTGTGTGTATGAAGCACATTTCTTTTGTTCTGATCAAGCTCACTGTTCTGGCCCTATAGGAAACACAGTAGAGTAGAAGAGTGCTCTTTTCTCAAAAGCAGAGTGTGTTTCTTGTAAGGCGAGATAGCTTTTGTTTCCCAGTCCTAAATGGAGTTGAATCACACGCAGTTTCTGGTCCTACGAGCAAGACTTGTTTTCTGGTAATGAAAGTCACTATTGCGCTCCCATTGCGAAACACAGTGCAAATAGCACTCGCATCTGATCCCAGCAAGTACAGTGTATTGGACTGAAGAGGAGCTACTGTTCTTGTCAGTTTCCTAAGAAGAATTGAACTGGATATGGCCATTTCTGTAGGAAGCACAGTTCTTTTGTTCTGAGCAAGCTCACTGTACTGGCCCTATAGGAAACACAGTAGAGTAGAAGAGTGCTCTTTTCTCAAAAGCAGAGTGTATTTCTTGTAAGGCGAGCCAGCGTTTGTTTCCCAGTCCTAAATGGAGTTGAATCACATGCAATTTTTGGTCCTACGCGCAAGAGTTGTTTTCTGGTAAGGAAAGTCACTATTGTGCTCCCGTAGACATACACAGTGCAAATAGCACTCGCGTCTGTTCCCAGCAAGTACAGTGTATTGGACTGAAGAGGAGCTACTGTTCTTGTCAGTTTCTTAAGCAGAGTTGAACTAGATATGGCCCGTGTGCATAGGAAGCACAGTTCATTTGTTCTGAGCAAGCTCACTGTTCGGAACCCATAGGACACGTAGTACAGAAGAAGAGTGCTCTTTTCTCAAAAGCAGAGTGTATTTCTTGTAAGGCAAGCTAGCTTTTGTTTCCCAGTCCTAAATGAATTTGAATGACATGCAGTTTCTGGTCCTATGAGCAAGAGTTTTTTTTCTGGTAAGAAGAGTCACTATTGCGCTCCCATTGCTGTACACAGTGCAAATAGCACTCGCGTATGTTCCCAGCAAGTACAGTGTATTGGACTGAAGAGGAGCTACTGATTTTGTCAGTTTCCTAAGCAGAGTTGAACTAGATATGGCCCGTGTGTATGAAGCACATTTCTTGTGTTCTGAGCAAGCTCACTGTTCTGGCCCTATAGGAAACACAGTAGAGTAGAAGAGTGCTCTTTTCTCAAAAGCAGAGTGTGTTTCTTGTAAGGCGAGATAGCTTTTGTTTCCCAGTCCTAAATGGAGTTGAATCACATGCAGTTTTTGGTCCTACAAGCAAGAGTTGTTTTCTGGTAAGAAAAGTCACTATTGCGCTCCCGTTGACATACACAGTGCAAATAGCACTCGCGTCTGTTCCCAGCATGTACAGTGTATTGGACTGAAGAGGAGCTACTGTTTTTGTCAGTTTCCTAAGCAGAGTTGAACTAGATATGGCCCGTGTGCGTAGGAAGCACAGTTCTTTTGTTCTGAGCAAGCTCACTGTTCGGACCCCATAGGACTCATAGTAGAGAAGAAGAGTGCTCTTTTCTCAAAAGCAGAGTGTGTTTCTTGTAAGGCGAGCTAGCGTTTCTCTCCCAGTCCTAAATGGAGTTGAATCACATGCAGTTTTTGGTCCTACAAGCAAGAGTTGTTTTCTGGTAAGAAGAGTCACTATTGCGCTCCCATTGTCATACATAGGGCAAATAGCACTGGCGTCTGTTCCCAGCATGTACAGTGTATTGGACTGAAGAGGAGCTACTGTTCTTGTCAGTTTCCGATGCAGATTTGAACTAGATATGGCCCGTGTGCGTAGGAAGCACAGTTCTTTTGTTCTGAGCAAGCTCACTGTTCTGGCCCTATAGGAAACACAGTAGAGTAGAAGAGTGCTCTTTTCTCAAAAGCATAGTGTGTTTCTTGCAAGGCAAGCTAACGTTTGTTTCCCAGTCCTAAATGGATTTGAATCACATGCAGTTTCTGGTCCTACAAGCAAGAGTATTTTCTGGTAAGAAGAGTCACTATTGCGCTACCATTGTCATACACAGGGCAAATAGCACTGGCATTTGTTCCCAGCATGTACAGTATATTGAACTGAAGAGGATCTATTGTTCTTGTCAGGTTCCTAAGCAGAGTTGAACTAGATATGGCCCGTGTGTGTATGAAGCACATTTCTTTGGTTCTGAGCAAGCTCACTGTTCTGGCCCTATAGGAAACACAGTAGAGTAGAAGAGTGCTCTTTTCTCAAAAGCAGAGTGTGTTTCTTGTAAGGCAAGCTAGCGTTTGTTTCCCAGTCTTAAATGGAGTTGAATCCCATGCAGTTTCTGGTCCTAGGAGCAAGAGTTGTTTTGTTGTAAGAAGAGTCACTATTGCGCTCTCATTGTCATACACAGTGCAAATAGCACTGGCGTCTGTTCCCAGGCAGTACAGTGTATTGGACTGAAGGGGATCTACTGTTCTTGTCAGTTTCCTAAGCAGAATTGAACTAGTTTTGGCCCGTGTGTAGGAAGCACAGTTCTTTTGTTCTGAGCAAGCTCACTGTTCGGACACCATCGGAAACACAGTAGAGTAGAAGAGTTCTCTTTTCTCAAAAGCAGAGTGTGTTTTTTGTAAGGTGAGCTAGTGTTTGTTTCCCAGTCTGAAATAAAGTTGAATCCCATGCAGTTTCTGGTCCTACGAGCAAGACTTGTTTTCTGGTAAGAATAGTCACTGTTGTGCTCCCATTGCCATACACAGTGCAAATAGCGCTTGCTTCTGTTTGCAGCAAGTACAGTGTACTGGACTGAAGAGGAACTACTGTTCTTGTCAGTTTCCTAAGCAGAGTTGAACTAGATATTGTCACTGTGTGTAGGAAGCACAGTTCTTTTGTTCTGAACAAGCTCACTGTTCGGACCACATAGGAAACACTGTTGAGTAGAAGAGTGCTCTTTTCTAAAAAGCAGATTGCGTTTCTTGTAAGGCGAGCTAGTGTTTGTTTCCCAGTCCTAAATGGAGTTGAATCCCATGCAGTTTCTGGTCCTAGGAGCAAGAGTTGTTTTGTTGTAAGAAGAGTCACTATTGCGCTCTCATTGTCATACACAGTGCAAATAGCACTGGCGTCTGTTCCCAGGCAGTACAGTGTATTGGACTGAAGGGGATCTACTGTTCTTGTCAGTTTCCTAAGCAGAATTGAACTAATTTTGGCCCGTGTGTAGGAAGCACAGTTCTTTTGTTCTGAGCAAGCTCACTGTTCGGACACCATAGGAAACACAGTAGAGTAGAAGTGTGCCCTTTTCTCAAAAGCAGAGCTCGTTTATTGTAAGGCAAGCTAGCGTTTGTTTCCCAGTCCTAAGTGGAGTTGAATCACATGCAGTTTCTGGTCCTAAGAACCAGAGTTGTTTTCTGGTAAGAAGTGTCACTATTGTGCTCCCTTTGCTGTTCACAGTGCAAAAAGCACTCGCGTCTGTTCCCAGCAAGTACAGTGTATTGGACTGAAGAGGAGCTACGGTTCTCGTCAGTTTCCTAAGCAGAGTTGAACTAGATAGATATGGCCCGTGTGTGTAGGAAGCACAGTTCATTTGTTCTGAGCAAGCTCACTGTTCTGGCCTTGTAGGAAACACAGTAGAGTAGAAGACTGCTCTTTTCTCAAAAGCAGAGTGTGTTTCTTGTAAGGCGAGCTGGTGTTTGTTTCCCAGTCCTCAATGGAGTTGAATCACATGCAGTTTTTTGCCCTACGCGCAAGAGTTGTTTTCTGGTAAGGAAAGTCACTATTGCGCTCCCATTGCCAAACACAGTGCAAATAGCACTCGCATCTGTTCCCATCAAGTACAGTGTATTGGACTGAAGAGGAGCTACTGTTCTTGTCAGTTTCCTAAGCAGAATTGAACTGGATATCGCCATTTGTGTAGGAAGCACAGTTACTTTGTTCTGAGCAAGCTCACTGTACTGGCCCTATAGGAAACACAGTAGAGTAGAAGAGTGCTCTTTTCTCAAAAGCAGAGTGTGTTTCTTGTAAGGCGAGCTGGTGTTTGTTTCCCAGTCCTAAATGTAGTTGAATCACATGCAGTTTTTGGTCCTACAAGCAAGAGTTGTTTTCTGGTAAGGAAAGTCACTATTGCGCTCCCGTTGACATACACAGTGCAAATAGCACTCGCGTCTGTTCCCAGCATGTACAGTGTATTGGACTGAAGAGGAGCTACTGTTTTTGTCAGTTTCCTAAGCAGAGTTGAACTAGATATGGCCTGTGTGCGTAGGAAGCACAGTTCTTTTGTTCTGAGCAAGCTCACTGTTCGGACCCCATAGGACTCATAGTAGAGAAGAAGAGTGCTCTTTTCTCAAAAGCAAAGTGTATTTCCTGTAAGGCGAGCTAGCGTTTGTTTCCCAGACCTAAATGGAGTTGAATCACATGCAGTTTCTGGTCCTACGATCAAGAGTTGTTTTCTGGTAAGAAGAGTCACTATTTCGCTCCCATTGTCATACACAGGGCAAATAGCCCTGGCGTCTGTTCCCAGCATGTACAGTGTATTGGACTGAAGAGGATCTACTGTTCTTGTCAGTTTCCGATGCAGAGTTGAACTAGATATGGCCCCTGTGTGTAGGAAGCACATTTCTTTTGTTCTGAGCAAGCTTACTGTTCTGGCCTTATAGGAAAAACAGTAGAGTATAAGAGTACTCTTTTCTCAAAAGCAGAGTGTGTTTCTTGTAAGGCGAGCTAGTGTTTGTTTCCCAGTCCTAAATGGAGTGAATCACATGCAGTCTCTGGTCCTACAAGCAAGAGTATTTTCTGGTAAGAAGAGTCACTATTGCGCTACCATTGTCATACACAGGTCAAATAGCACTGGCATTTGTTGCCAGCATGTACAGTGTATTGGACTGAAGAGGATCTACTGTTCTTGTCAGGTTCCTAAGCAGAGTTGAACTAGATATGGCCCGTGTGTGTATGAAGCACATTTCTTTTGTTCTGAGCAAGCTCACTGTTCTGGCCCTATAGGAAACACAGTAGAGTAGAAGAGTGCTCTTTTCTCAAAAGCAGAGTGTGTTTCTTGTAAGGCGAGATAGCTTTTGTTTCCCAGTCCTAAATGGAGTTGAATCACACGCAGTTTCTGGTCCTACGAGCAAGAGTTGTTTTCTGGTAATGAAAGTCACTATTGCGCTCCCATTGCCAAACACAGTGCAAATAGCACTCGCATCTGATCCCAGCAAGTACAGTGTATTGGACTGAAGAGGAGCTACTGTTCTTGTCAGTTTCCTAAGCAGAATTGAACTGGATATGGCCATTTCTGTAGGAAGCACAGTTCTTTTGTTCTGAGCAAGCTCACTGTACTGGCCCTATAGGAAACACAGTAGAGTAGAAGAGTGCTCTTTTCTCAAAAGCAGAGTGTGTTTCTTGTAAGGCGAGCTGGTGTTTGTTTCCCAGTCCTAAATGTAGTTGAATCACATGCAGTTTTTGGTCTACGCGCAAGAGTTGTTTTCTGGTAAGGAAAGTCACTATTGCGCTCCCATTGCCAAACACAGTGCAAATAGCACTCGCATCTGTTCCCAGCAAGTACAGTGTATTGGACTGAAGAGGAGCTACTGTTCTTGTCAGTTTCCTATGCAGGATTGAACTGGATATGGCCATTTGTGTAGGAAGCACAGTTCTTTTGTTCTGAGCAAGCTCACTGTACTGGCCCTATAGGAAACACAGTAGAGTAGAAGAGTGCTCTTTTCTCAAAAGCAGAGTGTGTTTCTTGTAAGGCGAGCTGGTGTTTGTTTCCCAGTCCTAAATGTAGTTGAATCACATGCAGTTTTTGGTCTACGCGCAAGAGTTGTTTTCTGGTAAGGAAAGTCACTATTGCGCTCCCATTGCCAAACACAGTGCAAATAGCACTCGCATCTGTTCCCAGCAAGTACAGTGTATTGGACTGAAGAGGAGCTACTGTTCTTGTCAGTTTCCTATGCAGGATTGAACTGGATATGGCCATTTGTGTAGGAAGCACAGTTCTTTTGTTCTGAGCAAGCTCACTGTACTGGCCCTATAGGAAACACAGTAGAGTAGAAGAGTGCTCTTTTCTCAAAAGCAGAGTGTGTTTCTTGTAAGGCGAGCCAGCTTTTGTTTCCCAGTCCTAAATGGAGTTGAATCACATGCAGTTTTTGGTCCTACAAGCAAGAGTTGTTTTCTGGTAAAGAAAGTCACTATTGCGCTCCCGTTGACATACACAGTGCAAATAGCACTCGCGTCTGTTCCCAGCATGTACAGTGTATTGGACTGAAGAGGAGCTACTGTTTTTGTCAGTTTCCTAAGCAGAGTTGAACTAGATATGGCCTGTGTGCGTAGGAAGCACAGTTCTTTTGTTCTGAGCAAGCTCACTGTTCGGACCCCATAGGACTCATAGTAGAGAAGAAGAGTGCTCTTTTCTCAAAAGCAAAGTGTATTTCTTGTAAGGCGAGCTAGCGTTTGTTTCCCAGACCTAAATGGAGTTGAATCACATGCAGTTTCTGGTCCTACGATCAAGAGTTGTTTTCTGGTAAGAAGAGTCACTATTTCGCTCCCATTGTCATACACAGGGCAAATAGCCCTGGCGTCTGTTCCCAGCATGTACAGTGTATTGGACTGAAGAGGATCTACTGTTCTTGTCAGTTTCCGATGCAGAGTTGAACTAGATATGGCCCCTGTGTGTAGGAAGCACATTTCTTTTGTTCTGAGCAAGCTTACTGTTCTGGCCTTATAGGAAAAACAGTAGAGTATAAGAGTACTCTTTTCTCAAAAGCAGAGTGTGTTTCTTGTAAGGCGAGCTAGTGTTTGTTTCCCAGTCCTAAATGGAGTGAATCACATGCAGTCTCTGGTCCTACAAGCAAGAGTATTTTCTGGTAAGAAGAGTCACTATTGCGCTACCATTGTCATACACAGGTCAAATAGCACTGGCATTTGTTCCCAGCATGTACAGTGTATTGGACTGAAGAGGATCTACTGTTCTTGTCAGGTTCCTAAGCAGAGTTGAACTAGATATGGCCCGTGTGTGTATGAAGCACATTTCTTTTGTTCTGATCAAGCTCACTGTTCTGGCCCTATAGGAAACACAGTAGAGTAGAAGAGTGCTCTTTTCTCAAAAGCAGAGTGTGTTTCTTGTAAGGCGAGATAGCTTTTGTTTCCCAGTCCTAAATGGAGTTGAATCACACGCAGTTTCTGGTCCTACGAGCAAGAGTTGTTTTCTGGTAATGAAAGTCACTATTGCGCTCCCATTGCCAAACACAGTGCAAATAGCACTCGCATCTGATCCCAGCAAGTACAGTGTATTGGACTGAAGAGGAGCTACTCTTCTTGTCAGTTTCCTAAGCAGAATTGAACTGGATATGGCCATTTGTGTAGGAAGCACAGTTCTTTTGTTCTGAGCAAGCTCACTGTTTTGGCCCTATAGGAAACACAGTAGAGTAGAAGAGTGCCCTTTTCTCAAAAGCAGAGTGTGTTTCTTGTAAGGCGAGCTAGCTTTTGTTTCCCAGTCCTAAATGAATTTGAATGACATGCAGTTTCTGGTCCTATGAGCAAGAGTTGTTTTCTGGTAAGAAGAGTCACTATTGCGCTCCCATTGCTGTACACAGTGCAAACAGCACTCGCGTATGTTCCCAGCAAGTACAGTGTATTGGACTGAAGAGGAGCTACTGATTTTGTCAGTTTCCTAAGCAGAGTTGAACTAGATATGGCCCGTGTGTATGAAGCACATTTCTTGTGTTCTGAGCAAGCTCACTGTTCTGGCCCTATAGGAAACACAGTAGAGTAGAAGAGTGCTCTTTTCTCAAAAGCAGAGTGTGTTTCTTGTAAGGCGAGATAGCTTTTGTTTCCCAGTCCTAAATGGAGTTGAATCACATGCAGTTTTTGGTCCTACAAGCAAGAGTTGTTTTCTGGTAAGGAAAGTCACTATTGCGCTCCCGTTGACATACACAGTGCAAATAGCACTCGCGTCTGTTCCCAGCATGTACAGTGTATTGGACTGAAGAGGAGCTACTGTTTTTGTCAGTTTCCTAAGCAGAGTTGAACTAGATATGGCCCGTGTGCGTAGGAAGCACAGTTCTTTTGTTCTGAGCAAGCTCACTGTTCGGACCCCATAGGACTCATAGTAGAGAAGAAGAGTGCTCTTTTCTCAAAAGCAGAGTGTGTTTCTTGTAAGGCGAGCTAGCGTTTCTCTCCCAGTCCTAAATGGAGTTGAATCACATGCAGTTTTTGGTCCTACAAGCAAGAGTTGTTTTCTGGTAAGAAGAGTCACTATTGCGCTCCCATTGTCATACATAGGGCAAATAGCACTGGCGTCTGTTCCCAGCATGTACAGTGTATTGGACTGAAGAGGAGCTACTGTTCTTGTCAGTTTCCGATGCAGATTTGAACTAGATATGGCCCGTGTGCGTAGGAAGCACAGTTCTTTTGTTCTGAGCAAGCTCACTGTTCTGGCCCTATAGGAAACACAGTAGAGTAGAAGAGTGCTCTTTTCTCAAAAGCATAGTGTGTTTCTTGCAAGGCAAGCTAACGTTTGTTTCCCAGTCCTAAATGGATTTGAATCACATGCAGTTTCTGGTCCTACAAGCAAGAGTATTTTCTGGTAAGAAGAGTCACTATTGCGCTACCATTGTCATACACAGGGCAAATAGCACTGGCATTTGTTCCCAGCATGTACAGTATATTGAACTGAAGAGGATCTATTGTTCTTGTCAGGTACCTAAGCAGAGTTGAACTAGATATGGCCCGTGTGTGTATGAAGCACATTTCTTTGGTTCTGAGCAAGCTCACTGTTCTGGCCCTATAGGAAACACAGTAGAGTAGAAGAGTGCTCTTTTCTCAAAAGCAGAGTGTGTTTCTTGTAAGGCAAGCTAGCGTTTGTTTCCCAGTCTTAAATGGAGTTGAATCCCATGCAGTTTCTGGTCCTAGGAGCAAGAGTTGTTTTGTTGTAAGAAGAGTCACTATTGCGCTCTCATTGTCATACACAGTGCAAATAGCACTGGCGTCTGTTCCCAGGCAGTACAGTGTATTGGACTGAAGGGGATCTACTGTTCTTGTCAGTTTCCTAAGCAGAATTGAACTAGTTTTGGCCCGTGTGTAGGAAGCACAGTTCTTTTGTTCTGAGCAAGCTCACTGTTCGGACACCATAGGAAACACAGTAGAGTAGAAGTGTGCCCTTTTCTCAAAAGCAGAGCTTGTTTCTTGTAAGGCAAGCTAGCGTTTGTTTCCCAGTCCTAAGTGGAGTTGAATCACATGCATTTTCTGGTCCTAAGAACCAGAGTTGTTTTCTGGTAAGAAGTGTCACTATTGTGTTCCCTTTGCTGTACACATTGCAAAAAGCACTCGCGTCTGTTCCCAGCAAGTACAGTGTATTGGACTGAAGAGGAGCTACTGTTCTTGTGAGTTTCCTAAGCAGAGTTGAACTAGATATGGCCCGTGTGTGTAGGAAGCACAGTTCATTTGTTCTGAGCAAGCTCACTGTTCTGGCCCTAAAGGAAACACAGTAGAGTACAAGAGTGCTCTTTTCTCAAAAGCAGAGTGTGTTTCTTGTAAGGCGAGATAGCATTTGTTTCCCAGTCCTAAATGGAGTTGAATCACATGCAGTTTCTGGTCCTAAGAGCAAGAGTTGTTTTCTGGTAAAAAGAGTCACTATTGTGCTCCCAATGCCGTACACAGTGCAAATAGCACTCGCGTCTATTCCCAGCATGTATAGTGTATTGGACTGAAGAGGAGCTACTCTTCTTGTCAGTTTCCTAAGCAGAGTTGAACTAGATATGGCCCGTTTGTGCAGGAAGCACAGTTCTTTGGTTCTGAGCATGCTCACTGTTCTGGCCTTGTAGGAAACACAGTAGAGTAGAAGAGTGCTCTTTTCTCAAAAGCAGAGTGTGTTTCTTGTAAGGCGAGCTGGTGTTTGTTTCCCAGTCCTCAATGGAGTTGAATCACATGCAGTTTTTGGTCCTACGTGCAAGAGTTGTTTTCTGGTAAGGAAAGTCACTATTGCGCTCCCATTGCCAAACACAGTGCAAATAGCACTCGCATCTGTTCCCAGCAAGTACAGTGTATTGGACTGAAGAGTAGCTACTGTTCTTGTCAGTTTCCTATGCAGGATTGAACTGGATATGGCCATTTGTGTAGGAAGCACAGTTCTTTTGTTCTGAGCAAGCTCACTGTACTGGCCCTATAGGAAACACAGTAGAGTAGAAGAGTGCTCTTTTCTCAAAAGCAGAGTGTGTTTCTTGTAAGGCGAGATAGCATTTGTTTCCCAGTCCTAAATGGAGTTGAATCACATGCAGTTTTTGGTCCTACAAGCAAGAGTTGTTTTCTGGTAAGGAAAGTCACTATTGCGCTCCCGTTGACATACACAGTGCAAATAGCACTCGCGTCTGTTCCCAGAATGTACAGTGTATTGGAATGAAGAGGAGCTACTGTTTTTGTCAGTTTCCTAAGCAGAGTTGAACTAGATATGGCCCGTGTGCGTAGGAAGCACAGTTCTTTTGTTCTGAGCAAGCTCACTGTTCGGACCCCATAGAACTCATAGTAGAGAAGAAGAGGGCTCTTTTCTCAAAAGCAGAGTGTATTTCTTGTAAGGCGAGCTAATTTTTGTTTCCCAGTCCTAAATGAATTTGAATGACATGCAGTTTCTGGTCCTATGTGCAATAGTTATTTTCTGGTAAGAAGAGTCACTATTGCGCTGCCATTGCTGTACACAGTGCAAATAGCACTGGCCTCTATTCCCAGCATGTACAGTGTATTGGACTGGAGAGGATCTACTTTTCTTGTCAGTTTACTAAACAAAATTGAACTAGATATGGCCGTGTGTTTAGGAAGCACAATTCTTTTGTTCTGAGCAAGCTCATTGTCCTGGCGCTATAGGAAACACAGTAGACTAGAAGAGTGCTCTTTTCTCAAAAGCAGAGTGTGTTTCTTGTAAGGCGAGCTAGCGTTTGTTTCCCAGTCCTAAACGGAGTTGAATGACATGCAGTTTCTGGTCCTATGAGCAAGAGTTGTTTTCTGGTAAGAAGAGTCACTATTGCGCTCCCATTGCTCTACACAGTGCAAATAGCACTCGCGTATGTTCCCAGCAAGTACAGTGTATTGGACTGAAGAGGAGCTACTGTTCTTGTCAGTTTCCTAAGCAGAGTTGAACTAGATATGGCCCGTGTTTGTAGGAAGCACAGTTGTTTTCTTCTGAGCAATCTCACTGTTCTGTCCCGATAAGAAACACAGTAGAGTAGAAGAGTGCTCTTTTCTCAAAAGCAGAGAGTGTTTCTTGTAAGGCGAGCTAGCGTTTGTTTCCCAGTCCTAAATGGAGTTGAATCACATACAGTTTTTGGTCCTACACGCAAGAGTTGTTTTCTGGTAAGGAAAGTCACTATTGTGCTCCCATTGCCATACACAGTGCAAATAGCACTCCCATCTGTTCCCAGCAAGTATATTGTATAGGAAGGAAGAGGAGCTACTGTTCTTGTCAGTTTCCTAAGCAGAATTGAACTGGATATGCCCGTTTGTGTGGGAAGCACAGTTCTTTTGTTCTGAGTAAGCTCACTGTACTGGCCCTATAGGAAACACAGTAGAGTAGAAGAGTGCTCTTTTCTCAAAAGCATAGTGTGTTTATTGTAAGGCGAGCTAGCGTTTGTTTCCCAGTCCTAAATGGAGTTGAATCACATGCAGTTTTTGGTCCTATGAACAAGAGTTGTTTTCTGGTAAGGAAAGTCACTATTGCGCTCCCATTGACATAGGCAGTGCAAATAGCACTCGCGTCTCTTCTGAACAAGTACAGTGTATTGGACTGAAAAGGAGCTACTGTTCTTGTCAGTTTCCTAAGCAGAGTTGAACTAGATATGGCCCGTGTGTGTAGGAAGCACAGTTCTTTTGTTCTGAACAAGCTCACAGTTCGGACCCCATAGGAAACACAGTAGAGTAGAAGTGTTCCCTATTCTGAAAAGCGAGGGTGTTTCTTGTAAGGCGAGCTAGCGTTTGTTTCCCAGTCCTAAGTGGAGTTGAATCACATGCAGTTTCTGGTCCTAAGAGCAAAAGTTGTTTTCTGGTAAGAAATGTCACTATTGTGCTCCTATTACTGTACACAGTGCAAATAGCACTCACGTCTGTTCCCAGCAAGTACAGTGTATTGGACTGAAGAGGAGCTACTGTTCTCGTCAGTTTCCTAAGCAGAGTTGAACTACATATGGCCCGTGTGTCTAGGAAGCACAGATCTTTTGTTCTGAGCAAGCTCACTGTTCTGGCCCTATAGGAGACACAGTAGAGTAAAAGAGTGCTCTTTTCTCAAAAGCAGAGTGTGTTTCTTGTAAGACGAGCTAGCATGTGTTTCCCATTCCTAAGTGGAGTTGAGTCACATGCAGTTTCTGGTCCTATGAGCAAGAGATTTTTTTTCTGGTAAGAAGAGTCACTATTGCGCTCCCACTGTCATACACAGGGCAAATGGCACTGGCATCTGTTCCCAGCATGTACAGTGTATTGGACTGAAGAGGATCTAACGTTCTTCTCAGTTTAATGAGCAGAATTGAACTACATAGGGCCGTGTGTGTAGGAAGCACAGTTCTTTTATTCTGAGCAAGCTAACTGTACTGGCGCTATAGGAAACACAGTAGAGTAGAAGAGTGCTCTATTCTCAAAAGCAGAGTGTGTTTCTTTTAAGGCGAGCTAGCGATTGTTTCCCAGTCCTAAATGGAGTTGAATCCCATGCAGTTTCTGGTCCTACGAGCAAGAGTTGTTTTCTGGTAAGAAAAGTCACTATTGTGCTCCCATTGTCATTCACAGTGCAAATAGCACTGGCGTTTGTTCCAAGCAAGTACAGTGTATTGGACTGAAGAGGATCTACTGTTCTTGTCAGTTTCCTAAGCAGAATTGAACTAGATATGGATCGTGTGTGTAGGATGCACAGTTCTTTTGTTCTGGGCAAGCTCACTGTACTGGCCCTATAAGAAAAACAACAGAGTAGAAGAGTGCTCTTTTCTCAAAAGCAGATTGTGTTTCTTGTAAGGCGAGGCTAGCGTCTGTTTCCCAGTCCTAAGTGGAGTTGAATCACATGCAGTTTTTGGTCCTACGAGCAAGAGTTGTTTTCTGGTAAGGAAAGTCACTATTGCGCTCCCATTTCCATACACAGTGCAAATAGCACCAGCATCTGTTCTCAGCAAGTACAGTGTATTGGACTGAAAAGGAGCTACTGTTCTCCTCAGTTTCCTATGCAGAGTTGAACTAGATATTGCCTGTGTATGTAGGAAGCACAGTTCTTTTGTTCTGAGCAAGCTCACTGTTCTGGCGCTATAGGAAAGACAGTAGAGTAGAAGAGTGCTCTTTTCTCAAAAGCAGAGTGTGTTTCTTGTAAGGCTAGCTAGCGTTTGTTTCCCAGTCCTAAATGGAGTTGGATCACATGCAGTTTCTGGTCCTATGAGCAAGAGTTGTTTTCTGGTAAGAAGAGACACTATTGTGCTCCCATTGTCATACAAAGGGCAAATAGAACGGGCGTCTGTTCCCAGCATGTAGAGTGTATTGGACTGAAAAGGAGCTAATGTTCTTGTCAGTTTCCTAAGCAGAATTGAATTGGATATGGCCATGTGTATAGGAAGCACAGTTCTTTTGTTCTGAGCAAGCTCACTGTACTTGCCCTATAGGAAACACAGTAGAGTAGAAGAGTGCTCTTTTCTCAAAAGCAGAGTGTGTTTCTTGTAAGGCGAGCTAGCATTTGTTTCCCAGTCCTAAATGGAGTTGAATCACATGCAGTTTTTGGTCCTACGAGCAAAAGTTGTTTTCTGGTAAGGAAAGTCACTATTGTGCTCCCATTGCCATATACAGTGCAAATAGCACTCGCGTCTGTTCCCAGCAAGTACAGTTTATTGGACTAAAGTGGAGCTACTGTTGTTGTCAGTTTCCTAAGCAGAGTTGAACTAGATATAGCCCGTGTGTGTAGGAAGCACAGTTCTTTTGTTCTGAGCAAGCTCACTGTTCTGGCCCTATAGGAAACACAGTAGAGTAGAGGAGGGCTCTTTTCTCAAAAGCAGAGTGTGTTTCCTGTAAGGCAAGCTAGTGTTTGTTTCCCATTCAGAAATGGAGTTGAATCCCATGAAGTTTCTAGTCCAATGAGCATGAGTTGTTTTCTCTTAAGAAGAGTCACTATTGTGCTCCCTTTGCCATACACAGTGCAAATAGCACTCGCGTCTGTTCCCAGCAAGTACAGTGTATTAGACTGAAGAGGAGCTGCTATTCTCGTCAGTTTCCTAAGCAGAATTGAACTAGATATGGCCCGTGTGTGTAGGAAGCACAGTTCTTTTGTTCTCTGCAAGCTCACTGTTAGGACCCCATAGAAAACACAGTAGAGTAGAAGAGTTCTCTTTTCTCAAAAGCAGAGTGTGTTTATTGTAAGGCGAGCTAGCATTTGTTTCCCAGTCCTAAATGGAGTTGAATCACATGCAGTTTCTGTTCCTACGAGCAAGAGTTGTTTTCTGGTAAAAAGAGTCACTATTGTGCTCCTAATTCCATACACAGTGCAAATAGCACTCGCGTCTGTTCCCAGCAAGTACAGTGTATTGGACTGAAGAGGATCTACTGTTCTTGTCAGTTTCCTAAGCAGAGTTGAACTAGATATGGCCCGTGTGTGCAGGAAGCACAGTTCTTTTGTTCTGAGCAAGCTCTCTGTTCTGGCCCTATAGGAAACACAGTAGAGTAGAAGAGTGCTCTTTTCTCAGAAGCAGAGTGTGTTTCTTGTAAGACGAGCTAGTGTTTGTTTCCAAGTCCTAAATGGAGTTGAATCACATGCAGTTTCTGGTCGTACGAGCAAGAGTTATTTTCTGGTAAGAAGAGTCACTATTGCGCTGCCATTGCTGTACACAGTGCAAATAGCACTGGCCTCTATTCCCAGCATGTACAGTGTATTGGACTGGAGAGGATCTACTTTTCTTGTCAGTTTACTAAACAAAATTGAACTAGATATGGCCGTGTGTTTAGGAAGCACAATTCTTTTGTTCTGAGCAAGCTCATTGTCCTGGCGCTATAGGAAACACAGTAGACTAGAAGAGTGCTCTTTTCTCAAAAGCAGAGTGTGTTTCTTGTAAGGCGAGCTAGCGTTTGTTTCCCAGTCCTAAACGGAGTTGAATGACATGCAGTTTCTGGTCCTATGAGCAAGAGTTGTTTTCTGGTAAGAAGAGTCACTATTGCGCTCCCATTGCTCTACACAGTGCAAATAGCACTCGCGTATGTTCCCAGCAAGTACAGTGTATTGGACTGAAGAGGAGCTACTGTTCTTGTCAGTTTCCTAAGCAGAGTTGAACTAGATATGGCCCGTGTTTGTAGGAAGCACAGTTGTTTTCTTCTGAGCAATCTCACTGTTCTGGCCCTATAGGAAACACAGTAGAGTAGAAGAGTGCTCTTTTCTCAAAAGCAGAGTGTGTTTTTTGTAAGGCGAGCTAGCGTTTGATTCCCAGTACTAAATGGAGTTGAATCACATATAACTTTTGGTCCTACACGCAAGAGTTGTTTTCTGGTAAGGAAAGTCACTATTGTGCTCCCATTGCCATACACAGTGCAAATAGCACTCGCATCTGTTCCCAGCAAGTATAGTGTATTGGACTGAAGAGGAGCTACTGTTCTTGTCAGTTTCCTAAGCAGAGTTGAACTAGATATGGCCCGTGTGTGTAGGAAGCACAGTTCTTTTGTTCTGAGCAAGCTCTCTGTTAGGACCCCAGAGGAAACCCAGTAGAGTAGAAGTGTGCCCTATTCTCAAAAGCAGAGCGTGTTTCCTGTAAGGCAAGCTAGCGTTTGTTTCCCAGTCCTAAGTGGAGTTGAATCACATGCAGTTTCTGGTCCTACGAGAAAGAGTTGTTTTCTGGTAAGAAAAGTCACTATTGTGCTCCCATTTTCATACACAGGGCAAATAGCACTGGCGTCTGTTCCCAGCATACAGTGTATTGGACTCAAGAGGATCTACTGTCCTTGTCAGTTTCCTATGCTGAATTGATATAGATATGGCCCGTGTGTTTAGGAAGCACAGTTGTTTTGTTCTGAGCAAGCTCACTGTTCTGGCCCTATAGGAAACTCAGTAGAGTAGAAGAGTGCTCTTTTCTCAAAAGCAGAGTGTGTTTCTTGTAAGGCGAGCTAGCGTTTGTTTCCCAGTCCTAAATGGAGTTGAATCACGTGCAGTTTCAGGTCCTACGAGCAAGAGTTGTTTTCTGGTAAGAAGAGTCACTATTGTGCTCCCATTGTCATACACAGGGCAAATAGCACTCGCGTCTCTTCCCAGCAAGTACAGTGTATTGGACTGAAGAGGAGCTACTATTCTTGTCAGTTTCCTAAGCAGAATTGAACTAGGTTTGACCGTGTGTGTAGGAAGCACAGTTCTTTTGTTCTGAGCAAGCTCACTGTTTTGGCCCTATAGGAAACACAGTAGAGTAGAAGAGTGCTCTTTTCTCAAAAGCAGAGTGTGTTTCTTGTAAGGCGATCTAGCGTTTGTTTCCCAGTCCTAAATGGAGTTGAATCACAGGTAGATTTTGGTCCTACGAGCAAGAGTTGTTTTCTGGTAAGAAGAGTCACTATTGCGCTCCATATGACATACACAGGGCAAATAGCACTCGTGTCTGTTCCCAGCATGTACAGTGTATTGGACTGAAGATGATCTACTGTCCTTGTCAGTTTCCTAAGCAGAGTTCAACTAGATATGGCCCCTGTGTGTAGGAAGCACAGTTCTTTTGTTCTGAGCAAGCTCACTGTTCGGACCCCATAGGAAACACTTTAGAGTAGAAGAGGGCTCTTTTCTCAAGAGCAGAGTGTGTTTCTTGTAAGGCAAGCTAGTGTTTGTTTCCCAGTCAGAAATGGAGTTGAATCCCATGCAGTTTCTGTTCCTACGAGCAAGAGTTGTTTTCTGGTAAGAAGAGTCACTATTGGGATCCCATTGCCATATACAGTGCAAATAGCTCTCGCGTCTTTTCCCAGCAAATACAGTGTATTGGACTGAATAGGAGCTACTGTTCTTGTCCGTTTCAAACACAGAGTTGAACTAGATATGGCCCGTGTGTGTAGGAAGCACAGTTCTTTTGTTCTTAGCAAGCTCACTGTTTGGACCCCAAAGGAAACACAGTAGAGTAGAAAAGTGCTCTTTTCTCAAAAGCAGAGTGTGTTTCTTGTAAGGCGAGCTAGCGTTTGTTACGCAGTCCTAAATGGATTTGAATCCCATGCAGTTTCTGGTCCTACGAGCAAGAGTTTTTTTCTGGTAAGAAGAGTCACTATTGTGCTCCCATTGCCATACACAGTGCAAATTGCACTCGTGTCTGTTCCCAGGAATTACAGTGTATTGGACTGAAGAGGAGCTACTGTTCTTGTCAGTTTCCTAAGCAGAGTTGAACTAGATATGGCTTGTGTGTGTAGGAAGCACAATTCTTTTGTTCTGAGCAAGCTCACTTTTCGGACCCCATAGGAAACACTTTAAAGTAGAGGGCTCTTTTCTCAAAAGCAGAATGTGTTTCTTGTAAGGCGAGCTAGCGTTTGTTTCCCAGTCCTAAATGGAGTTGAATCACATGCAGTTTCTGGTCCTATGAGCAAGAGTTGTTTTCTGGTAAGAAGAGTCACTATTGCTCTCCCATTGTCATACACAGGGCAAATATCACTCGCGTCTCTTCCCAGCAACTACAGTGTATTGGACTGAAGAGGATCTACTATTCTTGTCAGTTTCCTAAGCAGAATTGAACTAGATATGACCGTGTGTGTAGGAAGCACAGATCTTTTGTTCTGAGCAAGCTCACTGTTCGGATCCCATAGGAAACACAGTAGAGTAGAAGAGTTCTCTTTTCTCAAAAGCAGAGTGTGTTTCTTGTAAGGTGAGCTAGCGTTTGTTTCCCAGTCCTAAATGGAGTTGAATCACATGCAGTTTCTGGTCCTACGAGCAAGAGTTGTTTTCTGGTAAGGAGAGTCAGTATGGCGCTTCCATTGACATACAGAGGGCAAATAGCACTCGCGTCTGTTCCCAGCATGTGCAGTGTATTGGACTGAAGATGATCTACTGTCCTTGTCAGTTTCCTAAGCAGAATTGATCTAGATATGGCCCGTGTGTGTAGGAAGCACAGTTCTTTTGTTCTGAGCAAGCTCACTGTTTGGACCCCAAAGGAAACAAAGTAGAGTAGAAGAGTGCTCTTTTCTCAGAAGCAGAGTGTGTTTCTTGTAAGGCTAGTTAGCGTTTGTTTCGCAGTCCTAAATGGAGTTGAATCACATGCAGTTTTTGGTCCCATGAGCAAGAGTTGTTTTCTGGTAAGGAAAGTCACTATTGTGCTCCCATTCCCCTACACAGTGCAAATAGCGTGTCTGTTCCCAACAAGTACAGTGTACTGGACTGAAAAGGAGCTACTGTTCTTGTCAGTTTCCTAAGCAGAGTTGAACTAGATATGGCCCCTGTGTGTTGAAAGCACAGTTCTTTTGTTCTAAGCAAGCTCACTGTTCGGACCTCATAAGAAACACAGTAGAGTAGAAGAGTGCTCTTTTATCAAAAGCAGAGTGTGTTTCTTGTAAGGCGAGCTAGTGTTTGTTTCCCAGTCTGAAACGGAGTTGAATCCCATGCAGTTTCTGGTCCTACGAACAAGAGTTGTTTTCTGATAAGAAGAGTCACTATTGGGATCCCATTGCCATATACAGTGCAAATAGCACTCGTGTCTGTTCCCAGGAATTACAGTGTATTGGACTGAAGAGGAGCTACTGTTCTTGTCAGTTTCCTAAGCAGAGTTGAACTAGATATGGCTTGTGTGTGTAGGAAGCACAGTTCTTTTGTTCTGAGCAAGCTCACTTTTCGGACCCCATAGGAAACACTTTAAAGTAGAAGAGGGCTCTTTTCTCAAAAGCAGAGTGTGTTTCTTGTAAGGCGAGCTAGCATTTGTTTCCCAGTCCTAAATGGAGTTGAATCACATGCAGTTTCTGGTCTTATGAGCAAGAGTTGTTTTCTGGTAAGAAGAGTCACTATTGCTCTCCCATTGTCATACACAGGGCAAATAGCACTCGCGTCTCTTCCCAGCAACTACAGTGTATTGGACTGAAGAGGATCTACTATTCTTGTCAGTTTCCTAAGCAGAATTGACCTAGATATGACCATGTGTGTAGGAAGCACAGATCTTTTGTTCTGAGCAAGCTCACTGTTCGGATCCCATAGGAAACACAGTAGAGTAGAAGAGTTCTCTTTTCTCAAAAGCAGAGTGTGTTTTTTGTAAGGTGAGCTAGTGTTTGTTTCCCAGTCTGAAATAAAGTTGAATCCCATGCAGTTTCTGGTCCTACGAGCAAGACTTGTTTTCTGGTAAGAATAGTCACTGTTGTGCTCCCATTGCCATACACAGTGCAAATAGCGCTTGCTTCTGTTTGCAGCAAGTACAGTGTACTGGACTGAAGAGGAACTACTGTTCTTGTCAGTTTCCTAAGCAGAGTTGAACTAGATATGGGCACTGTGTGTAGGAAGCACAGTTCTTTTGTTCTGAACAAGCTCACTGTTCGGACCTCATAGGAAACACTGTTGAGTAGAAGAGTGCTCTTTTCTGAAAAGCAGAGTGCGTTTCTTGTAAGGCGAGCTAGTGTTTGTTTCCCAGTCTGAAATGGAGTTGAATCCCATGCAGTTTCTGGTCCTACAAGCAAGAGTTGTTTTCTGGTAAGAAAAGTCACTATTGCGCTCCCATTGACTTATACAGTGCAAATAGCACTCGCATCTGTTCCCAGCAAGTACAGTGTATTGGACTGAAGAGCAATTACTGTTCTTGTCAGTTTCCTAAGCAGAGTTGAACTAGATATGGCCCGTGTGTGTAGGAAGCACAGTTCTTTTGTTCTGAGCAAGCTCACTGTTTGGACCCCAAAGGAAACACAGTAGAGTAGAAGAGTGCTCTTTTCTCAAAAGCAGAGTGTGTTTCTTGTAAGGCGAGCTAGCGTTTGTTTCCCAGTCCTAAATGGAGTTGAATCACATGCAGTTTCTGGTCCTACGAGAAAGAGTTGTTTTCTGGTAAGGAGAGTCAGTATGGCGCTTCCATTGACATACAGAGGGCAAATAGCACTCTTGTCTGTTCCCAGCATGTGCAGTGTATTGGACTGAAGATGATCTACTGTCCTTGTCAGTTTCCTAAGCAGAATTGATCTAGATATGGCCCGTGTGTGTAGGAAGCACAGTTCTTTTGTTCTGAGCAAGCTCACTGTTTGGACCCCAGAGGAAACCCAGTAGAGTAGAAGTGTGCCCTATTCTCAAAAGCAGAGCGTGTTTCCTGTAAGGCAAGCTAGCGTTTGTTTCCCAGTCCTAAGTGGAGTTGAATCACATGCAGTTTCTGGTCCTACGAGAAAGAGTTGTTTTCTGGTAAGAAAAGTCACTATTGTGCTCCCATTTTCATACACAGGGCAAATAGCACTGGCGTCTGTTCCCAGCATACAGTGTATTGGACTCAAGAGGATCTACTGTCCTTGTCAGTTTCCTATGCTGAATTGATATAGATATGGCCCGTGTGTTTAGGAAGCACAGTTGTTTTGTTCTGAGCAAGCTCACTGTTCTGGCCCTATAGGAAACTCAGTAGAGTAGAAGAGTGCTCTTTTCTCAAAAGCAGAGTGTGTTTCTTGTAAGGCGAGCTAGCGTTTGTTTCCCAGTCCTAAATGGAGTTGAATCACGTGCAGTTTCAGGTCCTACGAGCAAGAGTTGTTTTCTGGTAAGAAGAGTCACTATTGTGCTCCCATTGTCATACACAGGGCAAATAGCACTCGCGTCTCTTCCCAGCAAGTACAGTGTATTGGACTGAAGAGGAGCTACTATTCTTGTCAGTTTCCTAAGCAGAATTGAACTAGGTTTGACCGTGTGTGTAGGAAGCACAGTTCTTTTGTTCTGAGCAAGCTCACTGTTTTGGCCCTATAGGAAACACAGTAGAGTAGAAGAGTGCTCTTTTCTCAAAAGCAGAGTGTGTTTCTTGTAAGGCGATCTAGCGTTTGTTTCCCAGTCCTAAATGGAGTTGAATCACAGGTAGATTTTGGTCCTACGAGCAAGAGTTGTTTTCTGGTAAGAAGAGTCACTATTGCGCTCCATATGACATACACAGGGCAAATAGCACTCGTGTCTGTTCCCAGCATGTACAGTGTATTGGACTGAAGATGATCTACTGTCCTTGTCAGTTTCCTAAGCAGAGTTCAACTAGATATGGCCCCTGTGTGTAGGAAGCACAGTTCTTTTGTTCTGAGCAAGCTCACTGTTCGGACCCCATAGGAAACACTTTAGAGTAGAAGAGGGCTCTTTTCTCAAGAGCAGAGTGTGTTTCTTGTAAGGCAAGCTAGTGTTTGTTTCCCAGTCAGAAATGGAGTTGAATCCCATGCAGTTTCTGTTCCTACGAGCAAGAGTTGTTTTCTGGTAAGAAGAGTCACTATTGGGATCCCATTGCCATATACAGTGCAAATAGCTCTCGCGTCTTTTCCCAGCAAATACAGTGTATTGGACTGAATAGGAGCTACTGTTCTTGTCCGTTTCAAACACAGAGTTGAACTAGATATGGCCCGTGTGTGTAGGAAGCACAGTTCTTTTGTTCTTAGCAAGCTCACTGTTTGGACCCCAAAGGAAACACAGTAGAGTAGAAAAGTGCTCTTTTCTCAAAAGCAGAGTGTGTTTCTTGTAAGGCGAGCTAGCGTTTGTTACGCAGTCCTAAATGGATTTGAATCCCATGCAGTTTCTGGTCCTACGAGCAAGAGTTTTTTTCTGGTAAGAAGAGTCACTATTGTGCTCCCATTGCCATACACAGTGCAAATTGCACTCGTGTCTGTTCCCAGGAATTACAGTGTATTGGACTGAAGAGGAGCTACTGTTCTTGTCAGTTTCCTAAGCAGAGTTGAACTAGATATGGCTTGTGTGTGTAGGAAGCACAATTCTTTTGTTCTGAGCAAGCTCACTTTTCGGACCCCATAGGAAACACTTTAAAGTAGAGGGCTCTTTTCTCAAAAGCAGAATGTGTTTCTTGTAAGGCGAGCTAGCGTTTGTTTCCCAGTCCTAAATGGAGTTGAATCACATGCAGTTTCTGGTCCTATGAGCAAGAGTTGTTTTCTGGTAAGAAGAGTCACTATTGCTCTCCCATTGTCATACACAGGGCAAATATCACTCGCGTCTCTTCCCAGCAACTACAGTGTATTGGACTGAAGAGGATCTACTATTCTTGTCAGTTTCCTAAGCAGAATTGAACTAGATATGACCGTGTGTGTAGGAAGCACAGATCTTTTGTTCTGAGCAAGCTCACTGTTCGGATCCCATAGGAAACACAGTAGAGTAGAAGAGTTCTCTTTTCTCAAAAGCAGAGTGTGTTTCTTGTAAGGTGAGCTAGTGTTTGTTTCCCAGTCAGAAATAAAGTTGAATCCCATGCAGTTTCTGGTCCTACGAGCAAGACTTGTTTTCTGGTAAGAATAGTCACTGTTGTGCTCCCATTGCCACACACAGTGCAAATAGCGCTTGCTTCTGTTTGCAGCAAGTACAGTGTACTGGACTGAAGAGGAACTACTGTTCTTGTCAGTTTCCTAAGCAGAGTTGAACTAGATATGGGCACTGTGTGTAGGAAGCACAGTTCTTTTGTTCTGAACAAGCTCACTGTTCGGACCTCATAGGAAACACTGTTGAGTAGAAGAGTGCTCTTTTCTGAAAAGCAGAGTGTGTTTCTTGTAAGGCGAGCTAGTGTTTGTTTCCCAGTCTGAAATGGAGTTGAATCCCATGCAGTTTCTGGTCCTACGAGCAAGAGTTGTTTTCTGGTAAGAAAAGTCACTATTGCGCTCCCATTGACATATACAGTGCAAATAGCACTCGCGTCTGTTCCCAGCAAGTACAGTGTATTGGACTGAAGAGCAATTACTGTTCTTGTCAGTTTCCTAAGCAGAGTTGAACTAGATATGGCCCGTGTGTGTAGGAAGCACAGTTCTTTTGTTCTGAGCAAGCTCACTGTTTGGACCCCAAAGGAAACACAGTAGAGTAGAAGAGTGCTCTTTTCTCAAAAGCAGAGTGTGTTTCTTGTAAGGCGAGCTAGCGTTTGTTTCCCAGTCCTAAATGGAGTTGAATCACATGCAGTTTCTGGTCCTACGAGCAAGAGTTGTTTTCTGGTAAGGAGAGTCAGTATGGCGCTTCCATTGACATACAGAGGGCAAATAGCACTCGCGTCTGTTCCCAGCATGTGCAGTGTATTGGACTGAAGATGATCTACTGTCCTTGTCAGTTTCCTAAGCAGAATTGATCTAGATATGGCCCGTGTGTGTAGGAAGCACAGTTCTTTTGTTCTGAGCAAGCTCACTGTTTGGACCCCAAAGGAAACAAAGTAGAGTAGAAGAGTGCTCTTTTCTCAGAAGCAGAGTGTGTTTCTTGTAAGGCTAGTTAGCGTTTGTTTCGCAGTCCTAAATGGAGTTGAATCACATGCAGTTTTTGGTCCCATGAGCAAGAGTTGTTTTCTGGTAAGGAAAGTCACTATTGTGCTCCCATTCCCCTACACAGTGCAAATAGCGTGTCTGTTCCCAACAAGTACAGTGTACTGGACTGAAGAGGAGCTACTGTTCTTGTCAGTTTCCTAAGCAGAGTTGAACTAGATATGGCCCCTGTGTGTTGAAAGCACAGTTCTTTTGTTCTAAGCAAGCTCACTGTTCGGACCTCATAAGAAACACAGTAGAGTAGAAGAGTGCTCTTTTATCAAAAGCAGAGTGTGTTTCTTGTAAGGCGAGCTAGTGTTTGTTTCCCAGTCTGAAACGGAGTTGAATCCCATGCAGTTTCTGGTCCTACGAACAAGAGTTGTTTTCTGATAAGAAGAGTCACTATTGGGATCCCATTGCCATATACAGTGCAAATAGCACTCGTGTCTGTTCCCAGGAATTACAGTGTATTGGACTGAAGAGGAGCTACTGTTCTTGTCAGTTTCCTAAGCAGAGTTGAACTAGATATGGCTTGTGTGTGTAGGAAGCACAGTTCTTTTGTTCTGAGCAAGCTCACTTTTCGGACCCCATAGGAAACACTTTAAAGTAGAAGAGGGCTCTTTTCTCAAAAGCAGAGTGTGTTTCTTGTAAGGCGAGCTAGCGTTTGTTTCCCAGTCCTAAATGGAGTTGAATCACATGCAGTTTCTGGTCTTATGAGCAAGAGTTGTTTTCTGGTAAGAAGAGTCACTATTGCTCTCCCATTGTCATACACAGGGAAAATAGCACTCGCGTCTCTTCCCAGCAACTACAGTGTATTGGACTGAAGAGGATCTACTATTCTTGTCAGTTTCCTAAGCAGAATTGACCTAGATATGACCATGTGTGTAGGAAGCACAGATCTTTTGTTCTGAGCAAGCTCACTGTTCGGATCCCATAGGAAATACAGTAGAGTAGAAGAGTTCTCTTTTCTCAAAAGCAGAGTGTGTTTTTTGTAAGGTGAGCTAGTGTTTGTTTCCCAGTCTGAAATAAAGTTGAATCCCATGCAGTTTCTGGTCCTACGAGCAAGACTTGTTTTCTGGTAAGAATAGTCACTGTTGTGCTCCCATTGCCATACACAGTGCAAATAGCGCTTGCTTCTGTTTGCAGCAAGTACAGTGTACTGGACTGAAGAGGAACTACTGTTCTTGTCAGTTTCCTAAGCAGAGTTGAACTAGATATGGGCACTGTGTGTAGGAAGCACAGTTCTTTTGTTCTGAACAAGCTCACTGTTCGGACCTCATAGGAAACACTGTTGAGTAGAAGAGTGCTCTTTTCTGAAAAGCAGAGTGCGTTTCTTGTAAGGCGAGCTAGTGTTTGTTTCCCAGTCTGAAATGGAGTTGAATCCCATGCAGTTTCTGGTCCTACAAGCAAGAGTTGTTTTCTGGTAAGAAAAGTCACTATTGCGCTCCCATTGACTTATACAGTGCAAATAGCACTCGCATCTGTTCCCAGCAAGTACAGTGTATTGGACTGAAGAGCAATTACTGTTCTTGTCAGTTTCCTAAGCAGAGTTGAACTAGATATGGCCCGTGTGTGTAGGAAGCACAGTTCTTTTGTTCTGAGCAAGCTCACTGTTCTGACCCCATATGAAACACAGTAGAGTAGAAGAGTGCCCTTTTCTCAAAAGCATAGTGTGTTTCTTGTAAGGCGAGCTAGCGTTTTTTTTTTTTTCAGTCCTAAGAGGAGTTGAATCACATGCAGTTTCTGGTCCTACGAGCAAGAGTTGTTTCCTGGTTAGAAGAGTACTATTGCGGTCCCATTTTCATACACATTGCAAATAGCACTGGCATCTGTTCCCCTCGTGTACAGTGTATTGGACTGAAGAGGATCTACTGTTCCTGTCAGTTTCCTAAGCAGAATTGAACTAGATATGGCCGTGTGTGTAGGAAGCACAGTTCATTTGTTCTGAGCAAGCTCAATGTTCTGGCACTATAGGAAACACAGTAGTGTAGAAGAGTGATCTTTTCTCAAAAGTAAAGTGTGTTTTTTGTAAGGCGAGCTATTTTTTGGTTCCCAGTCCTAAATGGAGTTGAATCACATGCAGTTTTTGGTCCTATGAGCAAGAGTTGTTTTCTGGCTAGGAAAGTCACTATTGTGCTGCCATTGCCATACCCAGTGCAAATAGCCTTCGCGTCTGTTCCCATTAAGTACAGTGTATTGGACTTAAGAGGAGCTACTGTTCTTGTCAGTTTCCTAAGTAGAGTTGAACTAGATATGGCCCGTGTGTGTAGGAAGCACAGTTCTTTTGTTCTGAGCAAGCTCACTGTTCAGAACCCATGGGAAACACTGTAGAGTAGAAGAGTGCTCTTTTCTCAAAAGCAGAGTGTGTTTCTTGTAAGGCAAGCTAGCGTTTGTTTCGTAGTCCTAAATGGAGTTGAATCACATGCAGTTTCTGGTACTACTAGCAAGAGTTGTTTTCTGGTAAGAAGAGTCACTATTGTGCTCCCATTGTCATACACAGGGCAAATAGCACTGGCGTCTGTTCCCAGCATGTACAGTGTATTGGACTGAAGATGAGCTACTCTTCTTGTCAGTTTCCTAAGCAGAATTGAACTAGATATGGCCGTGTGTGTAGGAAGCACAATTTTTTTTGTTCTGAGCAAGCTCACTGTTCGGATCCCATAGGAAACACAGTAGAGTAGAAGAGTTCTCTTTTCTCAAAAGCAGAGTGTGTTTCTTGTAAGGCGAGCTAGCGTTTGTTTCCCAGTCCTAAATGGAGTTGAATCACATGCAGTTTCTGGTCCTACGAGCAAGAGTTGTTTTCTGGTAAGAAGAGTCACTATTGCTCTCCCATTGTCATACACAGGGCAAATAGCACTCGCGTCTGTTCCCAGCAACTACAGAGTATTGGCCTGAAGAGGATTTACTATTCTTGTCAGTTTCCTAAGCAGAATTGAACTAGATATGACCGTGTGTGTAGGAAGCCCAGTTCTTTTGTTCTGAGCAAGCTCACTGTTCGGATCCCATAGGAAACACAGTAGAGTAGAAGAGTTCTCTTTTCTTAAAAGCAGAGTGTGTTTCTTGTAAGGTGAGCTAGTGTTTGTTTCCCAGTCAGAAATAAAGTTTAATCCCATGATATTTCTGGTCCTACGAGCAAGACTTGTTTTCTCGTAAGAAGAGTCACTATTGAGCTCCCATTGCCATACACAGTGCAAATAGCGCTTGCGTCTGTTCGCAGCAAGTACAGTGTACTGGACTGAAGAGGAACTACTGTTCTTGTCAGTTTCCTAAGCAGAGTTGAACTAGATATGGGCCCTGTGTGTAGGAAGCACAGTTCTTTTGTTCTGAACAAGCTCACTGTTCGGACCTCATAGGAAAAACTGTAGAGTAGAAGAGTGCTCTTTTCTCAAAAGCAGATGTGTTTCTTGTAAGGCTAGCTAGCGTTTGTTTCCCAGTCCTAAATGGAGTTGAATCCCATGCAGTTTCTGGTCCTACGAGCAAGAGTTGTTTTCTGGTAAGAAGAGTCACTATTGTGCTTCCATTGTCATACACAGGGCAAATAGCACTCGCATCTGTTCCCAGCATGTGCAGTGTATTGGACTGAAGAGGATCTACTGTCCTTGTCAGTTTCCTAAGCAGAATTGATTTAGATATGGCCCGTTTGTGTAGGAAGCACAGTTCTTTTGTTCTGAGCAAGCTCACTGTTCTGACCTCATAAGAAACACAGTAGAGTAGAAGAGTGCACTTTTCTCAAAACAGCATGTGTTTCTTGTAAAGCGAGCTAGCGTTTTTTTTTCAGTCCTAAATGGAGTTGAATCACATTCAGTTTCTGGTCCTACGAGCAAGAGTTGTTTCCTGGTAAGAAGAGTACTATTGCGGTCCATTTTCATACACATTGCAAATAGCACTGGCATCTGTTCCCCTCATGTACAGTGTACTGGACTGAAGAGGAGCTACTGTTCTTGTCAGTTTCCTAAGTAGAGATGAACTAGATATGACCCGTGTGTGTAGGAAGCACAGTTCTTTTGTTCTGAGCAAGCTCACTGTTCGGACCCCATAGCAAACACTGCAGAGTAGAAGAGTGCTCTTTTCTCAAAAGCAGAGTGTGTTTCTTGTAAGGCGAGCTAGAGTTTGTTTCGCAGTCCTAAATGTAGTTGAATTACATGCAGTTTCTGGTACTACGAGCAAGAGTTGTTTTCTGGTAAGAAGAGTCACTATTGTGCTCCCATTGCTATACACAGGGCAAATAGCACTGGCGTCTGTTCACAGCATGTACAGTGTATTGGCCTGAAGAGGATCTACTGTTCTTGTCAGTTTCTTAAGCAGAGTTGAACTAGATATAGTCGGTGTGTGTAGAAAGCACAGTTCTTTTGTTCTGAGCAAGCTCACTATTCTGGCCCTAGAGGAAACACATTGGAGAAGAAGAGTGCTCTTTTCTCAAAAGCAGAGTGTGTTTCTTGTAAGGCGAGCTAGCTTTTGTTTCCCAGTCCTAAATGGAGTTGAATCACATGCAGTTTCTGGTCCTACGAGCAAAAGTTGTTTTCTGGTAAGAAGAGTCACTATTGTGCTCCCATTGTCATACACAGGGCAAATAGCACTGGCGTCTCTTCCCAGCAAGTACAGTGTATGGGACGGAAGAGAATCTACTGTTCTTGTCAGTTTCCTAACCATAATTGAACTAGATATGGCTGTATGTGTAAGAAGCACAGTTCTTTTGTTCTGAGCAAGCTCACTGTTTTGGCCTTGTAGGAAACACAGTAGAGTAGAAGAGTGCTCTTTTCTCAAAAGCAGAGTGTGTTTCTTGTAAGGCGAGCTAGCGTTTGTTTCCCAGTCCTAAATGGAGTTGAATCACATGCAGTTTTTGGTCCTATGAGCTAGAGTTGTTTTCTGGTAAGGAAAGTCACTATTGCACTCCCATTGCCATGCATAGTGCAAATAGCACTAGCGTCTGTTCCCAAGAAGTACAGTGTATTGGACTAAAGATGAGCTACTGTTCTTGTCAGTTTAATAAGCAGAGTTGAACTGGATATGGCCCGTGTGTGGAGGAAGCAAAGTTCTTTTGTTCTGAGCAAACTCACTGTTTTGGCCCTATAGGAAACACAGTAGAGTAGAAGAGTGCTCTTTTCTCTACAGCAGAGTGTGTTTCTTGTAAGGCGAGCTAGCGTTTGTTTCCCAGTCCTACATGGAGTTGAATCACATGCAGTTTTTGGTCTTATGAGCAAGAGTTGTTTTCTGGTAAGAAGAGTCACTATTGCGTTCCCATTGTCATACACAGGGCAAATAGCACTGGCGTCTGTTCCCAGCATGTACAGTGTATTGGACTGAGGAGGATCTACTGTTCTTGTCAGTTTCCTAAGCAGAGTTGAACTAGATATGGCCCTTGTGTGTTGGAAGCACTTCTTTTGTTCTGAGCAAGCTCACTGTTCGAACCCATAGTAAACACAGTAGAGTAGAAGAGTGCTCTTTTCTCAAAAGCAGAGTGTGTTTCTTTTAAGGCGAGCTAGCGTTTGTTTCCCAGTCCTAAAAGGAGTTGAATCACATGCAGTTTCTGGTCCTACGAGCAAGAGTTGTTTTCTAGTAAGAAGGGTCACTATTGCGCTCCAAATGTCATACACAGGGAAAATAACACTGGCGTCTGTTCCCAGCATGTAGAGTGTATTGGACTGAAGAGGAGCTTCTGTTCTTGTCAGTTTCCTAAGCAGAATTGAACTAGATATGGCCGTGTGAGTAGGAAGCACAGTTCTTTTGTTCTGAGCAAGCTCACTGTTCTGGCCCTATAGGAAACACAGTAGAGTAGAAGAGTGCTTTTTTCTCAAAAGCAGAGTGTGTTTCTTGTAAGGCTAGCTAGTGTTTGTTTCCCAGTCTGAAATGGAGTTGAATCCCATGCAGTTTTTGGTCTTACGAGCAAGAGTTGTTTTCTGGTAAGGAGAGTCACTATTGGGCTCCCATTGACATATACAGTGCTAATAGCTCTCGCGTCTGTTCCCAGCAAGTACAGTGTATTGGACTGAAGAGGAACTACTGTTCTTGTCAGTTTCCTAAGCAGAGTTGAACTAGATATGGCTCGTGTGTGTAGGAAGCACAGTTCTTTTGTTCTGAGCAAGCTCACTGTTTGGACCCAAAAAAAAAACACAGAAGAGTAGAACAGTGCTCTTTTCTCAAAAGCAGAGTGTGTTTCTTTTAAGGCGAGCTAGTGTTTGTTTCCCAGTCAGAAATGGAGTTGAATCCCATGCAGTTTCTGATCCTACGAGCAAGAGTTGTTTTCTGGTAAGAAGAGTCACTATTGCGCTCCCATTGACATACACAAGGCTAATAGCACTGGCGTCTATTCCCAGCATGTACAGTGTTTGGACTGAAGAAGATCTACTGTTCTTGTCAGTTTCCTAAGCAGAATAAAACCAGATATGGCCGTGTGTGTAGGAAGCACAGTCCTTTTCTTCTGAGCAAGCTCACTGTTGTGGCTTTTTGAAAACACAGTAGAGTAGAAGAGTGCTCTTTTCTCAAAAGCAGAGTGTGTTTCTTGTAAGGCGAGCTAGCGTTTGTTTCCCAGTCCTAAATGGAGTTGAATCACATGCAGTTTTTGGTCTCACGAGCAAGAGTTGTTTTCTGGTAAGGAAAGTCAGTATTGTGCTCCCATTCCCATACACAGTGCAAATAGCGTGTCTGTTCCCAGCAAGTACAGTGTATTGGACTGAAGAGGAGCTACTGTTCTTGTCAGTTTCCTACGCAGAGTTTAACTAGATATGGCATGTGTGTGTAGGAAGCACGGTTCTTTTCTTCGGAGCAAGCTCACTGTTCGGACCCCATAGGAAACACAGTAGAGTAGAAGAGTGCTCTTTTCTCAAAAGCAGAGTGTGTATAATGTAAGGCGAGCTAGCATTTGTTTCCCAGTTCTAAATGGAGTTGAATCACATGCAGTTTCTGGTCCTACGAGCAAGAGTTGTTTTCTTTTAAGAAGAGTCACTATTGCGATCCCATTACCATACACAGGGCAAATAGCACTG
>NW_026736034.1:0-87551 GCF_949786415.1 Peromyscus eremicus
GAGAAAAGAGCACTCTTCTACTCTACTATGTTTCCTATAGGGCCAGAACAGTGAGCTTGCTCAGAACAAAAGAACTGTGCTTCCTACACACACGGCCATATCTAGTTCAACTCTGCTTAGGAACCTGACAAGAACAGTAGATCCTCTTCAGTCCAATACACTGTGCATGCTGGGAACAGACGCGAGTGCTATTTGCCCTGTGTATGACAATGGGAGCACAATAGTGACTCTTCTTAGCAGAAAACAACTCTTGCTCCTAGGACCAGAAACTGCATGTGATGCAACTCCATTTAGGACTGGGAAACAAATGCTAGCTCGCCTTACAAGAAACACACTCTGATTTAGAGAAAAAAGCACTATCTACTCTATTGTGTTTCCTAAGAGGTCCGAACATTGAACTTGCTCAAACCAAAAGAACTGTGCTTCCTACACACACGGCCATATCTAGTTCAATTCTGCTTAGGAACCTGACAAGAACAGTAGATCCTCTTCAGTCCAATACACTGTACTTGCTGGGAACAGACTCCAGTGCTATTTGTCCTGTGTATGGCAATGGCAGCGCAATATTTACTATTCTTACCATAAAACAACTCTTGACAATAGGACCAAAAACTGCATGGGATTCAACTCCATTTAGGACTGGGAAACAAACGCTAGCTCTCCTTACAAGAAACACACTCTGATTTTGAGAAAAGAGCACTCGTCTACTCTACTGTGTTTCCTATGGGGTCCAAACAGTTAGCTTGCTCAGAACAAAAGAACTGTGATTCCTACACACACCGACCATATCTAGTTCAACTCTGCTAAGGAAAATGACAAGAATAGTAGCTCCTATTTAGTCCAATACACTGTACTTGCTGGGAACAGATGCGAGTGCTATTTGCACTGTGTATGGCAATGGGAGCACAATAGTAACTTTCCTTACCAGAAAACAACTCTTGCTCATAGGACCAGAAACTGCATGTGATTCAACTCCATTTAGGACTGGAAACAAAAGCTAGCTCGCCTTACAAGAAACACACTCTGCTTTTGAGAAAAGAGCACTCTTCTACTCTACTGAGTTTCCTATGGGGTCCAAACAGTGAGCTTGCTCAGAACAAAAGAACTGTGCTTCCTACACACACCGACCATCTCTAGTTCAACTCTGCTTAGGAAACTGACAAGAACTGTAGCTCCTCTTCAGTCCGATACACTGTACTTGCTGGGAACAGACGGGAGGACTATTTGCACTGTGTATGGCAATGGGAGCTCAATAGTTACTTTCCTTACCAGAAAACAACTCTTGCTCGTAGGACCAGAAACTGCATGGGATTCAACTCCATTTATGACTGGGAACCATCGCTAGCTCGCCTTCCAAGAAACACACTCTGCTTTTGAGGAAAGAGCACTCTATACTCTACTGTGTTTCCTATGGGTTCTGAACCGTGAGCTTGCTCAGTACAAAAAAACTGTGCTTCCTACACACACGGCCATATCTAGTTCAAGTCTGCTTAGGAACCTGACAAGAACAGTAGATCCTCTTCAGTTCAATACACTGTACTTGCTGGGAACAGATGCAAGTGCTATTTGCACTGTGTATGGCAATGAGAGTGCAATAGTGACTCTTCTTACCAGAAAAAAACTCTTGCTCATAGGACCAAAAACTGCATGTGTCTCACCTCCATTTAGGACTGGGAAAGAAACGCTAGCTCACCTTACAAGAAAAACTCTTTGCTTTTGACAAAAGAGCATTCTTCTACTATACTGTGTTTCCTATAGGGCCAGATGAGTGAGCTTCCTCAGAACAAAAGAACTGTGCTTCCTGCACACAGGGGCCATATCTATTCAATTCTGCTTAGGAAACTGACAAGAACAGTAGATCCTCTTCAGTCCAATACACTGTACATGCTGGGAACAGACGCCAGTACTATTTGCCCAGTGTATGACAATGGGAGCGCAATAGCGACTCTTCTTACCAGAAAACAACTCTTGTTCCTAGGACCAGAAACAGCATGTGACTCAACTCCATTTAGGACTGGGAAACAAACGCTAGCTCGCCTTACAAGAAATACACTCTGCTTTTGAGAAAAGAGCACTCTACTACTCTACTGTGTTTCCTGTAGGGCCAGAACAGTGAGCTTGCTCAGAACAAAAGAACTGTGCTTCCTACACACACGGCCATATCTAGTTCAATTCTGTTTAGGAACCTGACAAGAACAGTAGATCCCCTCAGTCCAATACACTGTACTTGCTGGGAACAGACGCCAGTGCTATTTGTCCTGTGTATGGCAATGGCAGCGCAATAGTGACTATTCTTACCATAAAACAACTCTTGCTCCTAGGACCAGAAACTGCATGTGAATCAACTCCGTTTAAGACTGGGAAACAAACACTAGCTCGCCTTACAAGAAACACACCCTGCTTTTGAGAAAAGAGCACTCTTCTACTCTACTGTGTTTCCTATGTGGTCAAAACAGTGAGCTTGCTCAGAACAAAAGAACTGAGCTTCCTACACACACGGGCCATATCTCGTTCAACTCTGTTTAGGAAACTGACAACAACAGTAGCTACTCTTCAGTCCGATACACTGTACTTGCTGGGAACAGACGCGAGTGTTATTTGCACTGTGTATGGCAATGGGAGCACAATAGTGACTCTTCTTACCAGAAAACAACTCTTGCTCGTAGGACCAGAAACTGCATGAGATTCAACTCCATTTAGGACTGGGAAACAAATGCTAGCTCGCCTTACATGAAACACACTCTGCTTTTGAGAAAAGGGCACTCTTCTACTCTACTGTGTTTCCTATGGGTGGGAACAGTGAGCTTGCTCAGAACAAAAGAACTGTGCTTCCTACACACACGGGCCATATCTAGTTCAACTCTGCTTAGGAAACTGACAAGAACAGTAGCTCCTCTTCAGTCCAATTCACTGTACATGCTAGGAACAGACGCCAGGACTATTTGCTCTGTGTATGACAATGGGAGCGCAATAGGGACTCTTCTTACCAGAAAACAACTCTTGCTCGTAGGACCAGAAACTGCATGTGATTCAACTCCATTTAGGACTGGGAAACAAATGCTAGCTCGCCTTATATGAAACACACTCTGCTTTTGAGAAAAGAGTACTCTTCTACTCTACTGAGTCTCCTATGGGATCCGAATAGTGAGCTTGCACAGAACAAAAGAACTGTGCTTCCTACACACACGGGCCATATCTAGTTCAACTCTGCTTAGGAAACTGACAAGAACAGTAGATCCTCTTCAGTCCAATACACTGTACTTGCTGGGAACAGATGCAAGTGCTATTTGCACTGTGTACGGCAATGGGAGTGCAATAGTGACTCTTCTTACCAGAAAAAAACTCTTGCTCGTAGGACCAAAAACTGCATGTGTCTCAACTCCATTTAGGACTGGGAAAGAAACGCAAGCTCGCCTTACAAGAAAAACACTCTGCTTTTGAGAAAAGAGCACTGTTCTACTCTACTGTGTTTCCTATAGGGCCAGAACAGTGAGCTTGATCAGAACAAAAGAACAGTGCTTCCTTCACACGGGCCATATCTAGTTCAACTCTGCTTAGGAAACTGACAAGAACAGTAGCTCCTCTTCAGTCTGATGCACTGTACTTGGTAGGAACGGACCGAGTGATATTTGCTCTATGTATGGCAATGGGAGCACAATAGTGTCTTTCCTTACCAGAAACCAACTCTTAGTCGTAGGACCAGAAACTGCATGTGATTCAACTCCATTTATAACTGGGAAACAAATGCTAGCTCGCCTTACATGAAACACACTCTGCTTTAGAGAAAAGAGCACTCTTCTACTCTACTGTGTTTCTTATAGGGCCAGAACAGTGAGCTTGCTCAGAACAAGAGAACTGTTCTTCCTACACACACGCGCCATATCTCGTTCAACTCTGCTTAGGAAACTGACAAGAACAGTAGCTCCTCTTCTGTCCGATACACTGTACTTGCTAGGAACAGAGGCGAGTGCTCTTTGCACTGTGTATGGCAATGGGAACACAATAGTGACTTTCTTTACCAGAAAACAACTCTTGTTCGTAGGAAGAGAAACTGCATGTGATTCAACTCCATTTAGGACTGGGAAAAAAAACACTAGCTCGCCTTACATGAAACACACTCTGCTTTAGAGAAAAGAGCACTCTTCTACTCTACTGTGTTTCCTATGGGGTCCAAACAGTGAGCTTGCTCAGAACAGAAAATATTGCTTCCTACACACGGACCATATCTAGTTCAACTCTGCTTAGGAAACTGACAAGAACAGTAGCTCCTCTTCAGTCCAATACACTGTACTTGCTGGGAACAGATGGGAGTGCTATTTGCACTGTGTACGGCAATGGGAGCACAATAGTGACTTTCCTTACCAGAAAACAACTCTTGCTCATAGGACCAGAAACTGCATGTGATTCAACTCCATTTAGGACTGGGAAACAAATGCTAGCTCGCCTTACAAGAAACACAATCTGCTTTAGAGAAAAGAGCACTCTTCTACTCTACTGTGTTTCCTAAGGGGTCCGAAAAGTGAGCTTGCTCAGAACAAAAGAACTGTGCTTCCTACACACACGGGCCATATCTAGTTCAATTCTGCTTATAAACCTAACAAGAACAGTTGATCCTCTTCAGTCCAATACACTGTACTTGCTGGGAACAGACGCCAGTGCTATTTGTCTTGTGTATGGCAATGGCAGCGCAATAGTGACTCTTCTTACCAGAAAACAACTCTTGCTCGTAGGACCAGAAACTGCATGTGATTCAACTCCATTTAGGACTAGAAAACAAACGCTAGCTCGCCTTACACGAAACACACTCTGCTTTTGAGAAAAGAGCACTCTTCTACTCTACTGTGTTTCCTATGGGGTCCAAACAGTGAGCTTGCTCAGAACAGAAAACTGTGCTTCCTACACACACGGGCCATATCTAGTTCAACTCTGCTTAGGAAACTGACAAGAACAGTAGCTTCTCTTCAGTCCAATACACTGTACTTGCTGGGAACAGACGCCAGTGCTATTTGCACTGTGTATGGCAATGAGAGCGCAAGAGTGACTCTTCTTACCAGAAAAAACTCTTGCTCATAGGACCAGAAACTGCATGTAATTCAACTTCATTTAGGACTGGGAAACGAACGCTAGCTCACCTTACAAGAAACACACTCTGCTTTTGAGAAAAGAGCACTCTTCTACTCTACTGTGTTTCCTATGGGGTCCAAACAGTGAGCTTGCTCAGATCAGAAAACTGTGCTTCCTATACACGGACCACATCTAGTTCAACTCTGCTTAGGAAACTGACAAGAGCAGTAGCTCCTTTTCAGTCCGATACACTGTAATTGCTGGTAAGAGACGGGTGTGCTATGTGCACTGTGTATGGCAATGGGAGCGCAATAGTGACTTTCATTACCAGAAAACAACTCTTGCTCGTAGGACCAGAAACTGCATGGGATTCAACTCCATTTAGGACTGGGAAACAAATGCTAGCTCGCCTTACAAGAAACTCACTCTGCTTTTGAGAAAAGAGCACTCTTCTACTCTACTGTGTTTATATGGTCAAAACAGTGAGCTTGCTCAAAACAAAAGAACTGAGCTTCCTACACACACGGGCCATATCTCGCTCAACTCTGCTTAGGAAACTGACAAGAACAATAGCTCCTCTTCAGTCCGATACACTGTACTTGCTGGGAACAGACGCGAGTGCTATTTGCACTGTGTATGGCAATGGGAGCACAATAGTGACTTCCTTACCATAAAACAACTCTTGCTCGTAGGACCAGTAACTGCATGTGATTTAACTCCATTTAGGACTGGGAAACAACCGCTAGCTCGCCTTACAAGAAACACACTCTGCTTTTGTGAAAAGAGCACTGTTCTACTCTACTTTGTTTCCTATAGGGCCAGAACAGTGAGCTTGCTGAGAACAAAAGAACTGTGCTTCCTACACACACGGACCATATCTAGTTCAACTATGCTTTGGAAACTGACAAGAACAGTAGCTCCTATTCAGTCCAATACACTGTACTTGCTGGGAACAGACGCCAGTGCTATTTGCACTGTGTATGCCAATGAGAGCGCAAGAGTGACTCTTCTTGCCAGAAAACAACTCTTGCTCGTGGGACCAGAAACTGCATGTGATTCAACACCATTTAGGACTGGGAAACAAACGCTAGCTCGCCTTACAAAAACACACTCTGTTTTTGAGAAAAGAGCACTCTTCTACTCTACTGTGTTTCCAATGGGGTCCAAACAGTGAGCTTGCTCAGAACAAAAGAACTGTGCTTCCTACACACAGGGATCATATCTAGTTCAACTCTGCTTAGGAAACTGACATGAACAGTAGATCCTCTTCAGTCCAATACACTGTACTTGCTGGGAACAGACAACAGTGCTATTTGTCCTGTGTATGGCAATGGCAGCACAATAGTGACTCTTCTTACGAAAAAAGATCTCTTGCTCGTAGGACCAGAAACTGCATGTGATTCAACTCCATTTAGGACTGGGAAACAAACACTAGCTCGCCTTACAAGAAACACACTCTGCTTTTGAGAAAAGAGCACTCTTCTACTCTAAAGTGTTTCCTATAGGGCCAGAACAGTGAGCTTGCTGAGAACAAAAGAACTGTGCTTCCTACACACACGGGCCATATCTAGTTCAACTCTGCTTAGGAAACTAACAAGAACAGTAGCTCCTCTTCAGTCCGATACACTGTAATAGCTGGAAACACACGCGAGTGCTATTTGCACTGTGTATGTCAATGAGAGCGCAATAGTGACTTTCCTTACCAGAAAACAACTCTTGCTCATAGGACCAGAAACTGCATGTGATTCAACTCCATTTAGGACTGGGAAACAAATGCTAGCTCGCCTTACATGAAACACACACTGCTTTTGAGAAAAGAGCACTCTTCTACTCTACTGTGTTTCCTAAGGGGTCCAAAAAGTGAGCTTGCTCAGAACAAAAGAACTGTGCTTCCTACACACACGGGCCATATCTAGTTCAACTCTGCTTAGGAAACTGACATGAACAGTAGATCCTCTTCAGTCCAATACACTGTACTTGCTGGGAACAGATGCAAGTGCTATTTGCACTGTGTATGCCAATGGGAGTGCAATAGTGACTCTTCTTACCAGAAAAAAACTCTTGCTCGTAGGACCAAAAACTGCATGGGTCTCAACTCCATTTAGGACTGGGAAAGAAACGCTAGCTCGCCTTACAAGAAAAACACTCTGCTTTTGAGAAAAGAGCATTCTTCTAATATACTGTGTTTCCTATAGGGCCAGAACAGTGAGCTTCCTCAGAACAAAAGAACTGTGCTTCCTGCACACATGGGCTTATCTATTCAATTATGCTTAGGAAACTGACAAGAACAGTAGATCCTCTTCAGTCCAATACACTGTACATGCTGGGATCAGACGCCAGTACTATTTGCCCTGTGTATGACAATTGGAGCACAATAGTGACTCTTCTTGCCAGAAAACAACTCTTGCTCGTAGGACCAGAAACTGCATGTGATTCAACACCATTTAGGACTGGGAAACAAACGCTAGCTCGCCTTACAAAAACACACTCTGCTTTTGAGAAAAGAGCACTCTTCTACTCTACTGTGTTTCCAATGGGGTCCAAACAGTGAGCTTGCTCAGAACAAAAGAACTGTGCTTCCTACACACAGACCATATCTAGTTCAACTCTGCTTAGGGAACTGACAGTACAGTAGCTCCTATTCAGTCCAATACACTGTACTTCCTGGGAACAGACGCGAGTGCTATTTGTAATGTGTATGGCAATGGGAGCGCAATAGTGACTTTCCTTACCAGAAAACAACTCTTGCTCGTAGGACCAGAAACTGCATGTTATTCAACTCCATTTAGGACTGGGAAACAACCGCTAGCTCGCCTTACAAGAAACACTCTCTGCTTTGAGAAAAGAGCACTGTTCTACTCTACTGTGTTTGCTATAGGGCCAGAACAGTGAACTTGCTGAGAACAAAAGAACTGTGCTTCCTACACACACAGACCATATCTAGTTCAACTATGCTTTGGAAACTGACAAGACCAGTAGCTCCTATTCAGTCCAATACACTGTACTTGCTGGGAACAGACGCTAGTGCTATTTGCACTGTGTATGGCAATAGGAGCGCAATAGTGACTCTTCTTACCAGAAAACAACTCTTGCTCGTGGGAACAAAAAACTGCATGTGACTCAACTCCATTTAGGACTGGAAAACAAACGCTAGCTCGCCTTACAAGAAACACACTCTGCTTTAGAGAAAAGAGCACTCTTCTACTCTACTGTGTTTCCTATAGGGCCAGAACAGTGAGCTTGCTCAGAACAAAAGAACTGTGCTTCCTGCACACACGGGCCATATCTAGTTCAACTCTGCTTAGGAACCTGACAAGAACAGTAGATCCTCATCAGTCCAATACACTGTACATGCTGCGAACCGACGCCAGTGCTATTTGCCCTGTGTATGACAATTGGAGCGCAATAGTGACTCTTCTTGCCAGAAAACAACTCTTGCTCTTAGGACCAGAAACTGCATGTGATACAACACCATTTAGGACTGGGAAACAAACGCTAGCTCGCCTTACAAAAACACACTCTGCTTTTGAGAAAAGAGCACTCTTCTACTCTACTGTGTTTCCAATGGGGTCCAAACAGTGAGCTTGCTCAGAACAAAAGAACTGTGCTTCCTACACACACGGATCATATCTAGTTCAACTCTGCTGAGGAAACTGACAAGAACAGAAGCTCCTAATCAGTCCAATACACTGTACTTGAAGGGAACAGACGCGAGTACTATTTGCACTGTTTATGGCAATTGGAGAGCAATAGTGTCTCTTCTTACCAGAAAACAACTCTTTCTCATAGGACCAAAAACTGCATGTGACTCAACTCCATTTAGGACTGGGAAACAAACGCGAGCTCACCTTACAAGAAAAACACTCTGCTTTAGAGAAAAGAGCACTCTTCTACTCTACTGTGTTTCCTATGGGGTCCAAAGAGTGAGCTTGCTCAGAACAAAAGAACTGTGCTAACTACACACATGGATCATATCTAGTTCAACTCTGCTTAGGAAACTGACAAGAACAGTAGCTCCTATTCAGTCCAATACACTGTACTTGCTGGGAAAAGACGCGAGTGCTATTTGCACTGTGTATGGAATTTGGAGCGCAATCGTGACTCTTCTTACCAGAAAACAACTCTTGCTCGTAGGACCAGAAACTGCATGTGATTCAACTCCATTTAGGACTGGGAAACAAACACTAGCTCGCCTTACAAGAAACACACTCTGCTTTTGAGAAAAGAGCACTCTTCTACTCTAAAGTTTTTCCTATAGGGCCAGAACAGTGAGCTTGCTGAGAACAAAAGAACTGTGCTTCCTACACACAGGGGCCATATCTAGTTCAACTCTGCTTAGGAAACTAACAAGAACAGTAGCTCCTCTTCAGTCCGATACACTGTAATAGCTGGAAACACACGCGAGTGCTATTTGCACTGTGTATGTCAATGAGAGCGCAATAGTGACTTTCCTTACCAGAAAACAACTCTTGCTCATAGGACCAGAAACTGCATGTGATTCAACTCCATTTAGGACTGGGAAACAAATGCTAGCTCGCCTTACATGAAACACACACTGCTTTTGAGAAAAGAGCACTCTTCTACTCTACTGTGTTTCCTAAGGGGTCCAAAAAGTGAGCTTGCTCAGAACAAAAGAACTGTGCTTCCTACACACACGGGCCATATCTAGTTCAACTCTGCTTAGGAAACTGACATGAACAGTAGATCCTCTTCAGTCCAATACACTGTACTTGCTGGGAACAGATGCAAGTGCTATTTGCACTGTGTATGCCAATGGGAGAGCAATAGTGACTCTTCTTACCAGAAAAAAACTCTTGCTCGTAGGACCAAAAACTGCATGGGTCTCAACTCCATTTAGGACTGGGAAAGAAACGCTAGCTCGCCTTACAAGAAAAACACTCTGCTTTTGAGAAAAGAGCATTCTTCTAATATACTGTGTTTCCTATAGGGCCAGAACAGTGAGCTTCCTCAGAACAAAAGAACTGTGCTTCCTGCACACATGGGCTTATCTATTCAATTATGCTTAGGAAACTGACAAGAACAGTAGATCCTCTTCAGTCCAATACACTGTACATGCTGGGAACAGACGCCAGTACTATTTGCCCTGTGTATGACAATTGGAGCACAATAGTGACTCTTCTTGCCAGAAAACAACTCTTGCTCATAGGACCAGAAACTGCATGTGATTCAACACCATTTAGGACTGGGAAACAAACGCTAGCTCGCCTTACAAAAACACACTCTGCTTTTGAGAAAAGAGCACTCTTCTACTCTACTGTGTTTCCAATGGGGTCCAAACAGTGAGCTTGCTCAGAACAAAAGAACTGTGCTTCCTACACACAGACCATATCTAGTTCAACTCTGCTTAGGGAACTGACAGTACAGTAGCTCCTATTCAGTCCAATACACTGTACTTCCTGGGAACAGACGCGAGTGCTATTTGTAATGTGTATGGCAATGGGAGCGCAATAGTGACTTTCCTTACCAGAAAACAACTCTTGCTCGTAGGACCAGAAACTGCATGTTATTCAACTCCATTTAGGACTGGGAAACAACCGCTAGCTCGCCTTACAAGAAACACTCTCTGCTTTGAGAAAAGAGCACTGTTCTACTCTACTGTGTTTGCTATAGGGCCAGAACAGTGAACTTGCTGAGAACAAAAGAACTGTGCTTCCTACACACACGGACCATATCTAGTTCAACTATGCTTTGGAAACTGACAAGAACAGTAGCTCCTATTCAGTCCAATACACTGTACTTGCTGGGAACAGACGCTAGTGCTATTTGCACTGTGTATGGCAATAGGAGCGCAATAGTGACTCTTCTTACCAGAAAACAACTCTTGCTCGTGGGAACAAAAAACTGCATGTGACTCAACTCCATTTAGGACTGGAAAACAAACGCTAGCTCGCCTTACAAGAAACACACTCTGCTTTAGAGAAAAGAGCACTCTTCTACTCTACTGTGTTTCCTATAGGGCCAGAACAGTGAGCTTGCTCAGAACAAAAGAACTGTGCTTCCTGCACACACGGGCCATATCTAGTTCAACTCTGCTTAGGAACCTGACAAGAACAGTAGATCCTCATCAGTCCAATACACTGTACATGCTGCGAACCGACGCCAGTGCTATTTGCCCTGTGTATGACAATTGGAGCGCAATAGTGACTCTTCTTGCCAGAAAACAACTCTTGCTCTTAGGACCAGAAACTGCATGTGATACAACACCATTTAGGACTGGGAAACAAACGCTAGCTCGCCTTACAAAAACACACTCTGCTTTTGAGAAAAGAGCACTCTTCTACTCTACTGTGTTTCCAATGGGGTCCAAACAGTGAGCTTGCTCAGAACAAAAGAACTGTGCTTCCTACACACACGGGCCATATCTAGTTCAACTCTGCTTAGGAAACTAACAAGAACAGTAGCTCCTCTTCAGTCCGATACACTGTAATAGCTGGAAACACACGCGAGTGCTATTTGCACTGTGTATGTCAATGAGAGCGCAATAGTGACTTTCCTTACCAGAAAACAACTCTTGCTCATAGGACCAGAAACTGCATGTGATTCAACTCCATTTAGGACTGGGAAACAAATGCTAGCTCGCCTTACATGAAACACACACTGCTTTTGAGAAAAGAGCACTCTTCTACTCTACTGTGTTTCCTAAGGGGTCCAAAAAGTGAGCTTGCTCAGAACAAAAGAACTGTGCTTCCTACACACACAGGCCATATCTAGTTCAACTCTGCTTAGGAAACTGACATGAACAGTAGATCCTCTTCAGTCCAATACACTGTACTTGCTGGGAACAGATGCAAGTGCTATTTGCACTGTGTATGCCAATGGGAGTGCAATAGTGACTCTTCTTACCAGAAAAAAACTCTTGCTCGTAGGACCAAAAACTGCATGGGTCTCAACTCCATTTAGGACTGGGAAAGAAACACTAGCTCGCCTTACAAGAAAAACACTCTGCTTTTGAGAAAAGAGCATTCTTCTAATATACTGTGTTTCCCAAAGGGCCAGAACAGTGAGCTTCCTCAGAACAAAAGAACTGTGCTTCCTGCACACATGGGCTTATCTATTCAATTCTGCTTAGGAAACTGACAAGAACAGTAGATCCTCTTCAGTCCAATACACTGTACATGCTGGGAACAGACGCCAGTACTATTTGCCCTGTGTATGACAATTGGAGCACAATAGTAACTCTTCTTGCCAGAAAAAAACTCTTGCTCGTAGGACCAGAAACTGCATGTGATTCAACACCATTTAGGACTGGGAAACAACCGCTAGCTCGCCTTACAAGAAACACTCTCTGCTTTGAGAAAAGAGCACTGTTCTACTCTACTGTGTTTGCTATAGGGCCAGAACAGTGAACTTGCTGAGAACAAAAGAACTGTGCTTCCTACACACACGGACCATATCTAGTTCAACTATGCTTTGGAAACTGACAAGAACAGTAGCTCCTATTCAGTCCAATACACTGTACTTGCTGGGAACAGACGCTAGTGCTATTTGCACTGTGTATGGCAATAGGAGCGCAATAGTGACTCTTCTTACCAGAAAACATCTCTTGCTCGTGGGAACAAAAAACTGCATGTGACTCAACTCCATTTAGGACTGGAAAACAAACGCTAGCTCGCCTTACAAGAAACACACTCTGCTTTAGAGAAAAGAGCACTCTTCTACTCTACTGTGTTTCCTATTGGGCCAGAACAGTGAGCTTGCTCAGAACAAAAGAACTGTGCTTCCTGCACACACGGGCCATATCTAGTTCAACTCTGCTTAGGAACCTGACAAGAACAGTAGATCCTCATCAGTCCAATACACTGTACATGCTGGGAACCGACGCCAGTGCTATTTGCCCTGTGTATGACAATTGGAGCACAATAGTGACTCTTCTTGCCAGAAAACAACTCTTGCTCTTAGGACCAGAAACTGCATGTGATACAACACCATTTAGGACTGGGAAACAAACGCTAGCTCGCCTTACAAAAACACACTCTGCTTTTGAGAAAAGAGCACTCTTCTACTCTACTGTGTTTCCAATGGGGTCCAAACAGTGAGCTTGCTCAGAACAAAAGAACTGTGCTTCCTACACACACGGATCATATCTAGTTCAACTCTGCTGAGGAAACTGACAAGAACAGAAGCTCCTAATCAGTCCAATACACTGTACTTGAAGGGAACAGACGCGAGTACTATTTGCACTGTTTATGGCAATTGGAGAGCAATAGTGTCTCTTCTTACCAGAAAACAACTCTTTCTCATAGGACCAAAAACTGCATGTGACTCAACTCCATTTAGGACTGGGAAACAAACGCGAGCTCACCTTACAAGAAAAACACTCTGCTTTAGAGAAAAGAGCACTCTTCTACTCTACTGTGTTTCCTATGGGGTCCAAAGAGTGAGCTTGCTCAGAACAAAAGAACTGTGCTAACTACACACATGGATCATATCTAGTTCAACTCTGCTTAGGAAACTGACAAGAACAGTAGCTCCTATTCAGTCCAATACACTGTACTTGCTGGGAAAAGACGCGAGTGCTATTTGCACTGTGTATGGAATTTGGAGCGCAATCGTGACTCTTCTTACCAGAAAACAACTCTTGCTCGTAGGACCAGAAACTGCATGTGATTCAACTCCATTTAGGACTGGGAAACAAACACTAGCTCGCCTTACAAGAAACACACTCTGCTTTTGAGAAAAGAGCACTCTTCTACTCTAAAGTTTTTCCTATAGGGCCAGAACAGTGAGCTTGCTGAGAACAAAAGAACTGTGCTTCCTACACACAGGGGCCATATCTAGTTCAACTCTGCTTAGGAAACTAACAAGAACAGTAGCTCCTCTTCAGTCCGATACACTGTAATAGCTGGAAACACACGCGAGTGCTATTTGCACTGTGTATGTCAATGAGAGCGCAATAGTGACTTTCCTTACCAGAAAACAACTCTTGCTCATAGGACCAGAAACTGCATGTGATTCAACTCCATTTAGGACTGGGAAACAAATGCTAGCTCGCCTTACATGAAACACACACTGCTTTTGAGAAAAGAGCACTCTTCTACTCTACTGTGTTTCCTAAGGGGTCCAAAAAGTGAGCTTGCTCAGAACAAAAGAACTGTGCTTCCTACACACACGGGCCATATCTAGTTCAACTCTGCTTAGGAAACTGACATGAACAGTAGATCCTCTTCAGTCCAATACACTGTACTTGCTGGGAACAGATGCAAGTGCTATTTGCACTGTGTATGCCAATGGGAGAGCAATAGTGACTCTTCTTACCAGAAAAAAACTCTTGCTCGTAGGACCAAAAACTGCATGGGTCTCAACTCCATTTAGGACTGGGAAAGAAACGCTAGCTCGCCTTACAAGAAAAACACTCTGCTTTTGAGAAAAGAGCATTCTTCTAATATACTGTGTTTCCTATAGGGCCAGAACAGTGAGCTTCCTCAGAACAAAAGAACTGTGCTTCCTGCACACATGGGCTTATCTATTCAATTATGCTTAGGAAACTGACAAGAACAGTAGATCCTCTTCAGTCCAATACACTGTACATGCTGGGAACAGACGCCAGTACTATTTGCCCTGTGTATGACAATTGGAGCACAATAGTGACTCTTCTTGCCAGAAAACAACTCTTGCTCATAGGACCAGAAACTGCATGTGATTCAACACCATTTAGGACTGGGAAACAAACGCTAGCTCGCCTTACAAAAACACACTCTGCTTTTGAGAAAAGAGCACTCTTCTACTCTACTGTGTTTCCAATGGGGTCCAAACAGTGAGCTTGCTCAGAACAAAAGAACTGTGCTTCCTACACACAGACCATATCTAGTTCAACTCTGCTTAGGGAACTGACAGTACAGTAGCTCCTATTCAGTCCAATACACTGTACTTCCTGGGAACAGACGCGAGTGCTATTTGTAATGTGTATGGCAATGGGAGCGCAATAGTGACTTTCCTTACCAGAAAACAACTCTTGCTCGTAGGACCAGAAACTGCATGTTATTCAACTCCATTTAGGACTGGGAAACAACCGCTAGCTCGCCTTACAAGAAACACTCTCTGCTTTGAGAAAAGAGCACTGTTCTACTCTACTGTGTTTGCTATAGGGCCAGAACAGTGAACTTGCTGAGAACAAAAGAACTGTGCTTCCTACACACACGGACCATATCTAGTTCAACTATGCTTTGGAAACTGACAAGAACAGTAGCTCCTATTCAGTCCAATACACTGTACTTGCTGGGAACAGACGCTAGTGCTATTTGCACTGTGTATGGCAATAGGAGCGCAATAGTGACTCTTCTTACCAGAAAACAACTCTTGCTCGTGGGAACAAAAAACTGCATGTGACTCAACTCCATTTAGGACTGGAAAACAAACGCTAGCTCGCCTTACAAGAAACACACTCTGCTTTAGAGAAAAGAGCACTCTTCTACTCTACTGTGTTTCCTATTGGGCCAGAACAGTGAGCTTGCTCAGAACAAAAGAACTGTGCTTCCTGCACACACGGGCCATATCTAGTTCAACTCTGCTTAGGAACCTGACAAGAACAGTAGATCCTCATCAGTCCAATACACTGTACATGCTGGGAACCGACGCCAGTGCTATTTGCCCTGTGTATGACAATTGGAGCGCAATAGTGACTCTTCTTGCCAGAAAACAACTCTTGCTCTTAGGACCAGAAACTGCATGTGATACAACACCATTTAGGACTGGGAAACAAACGCTAGCTCGCCTTACAAAAACACACTCTGCTTTTGAGAAAAGAGCACTCTTCTACTCTACTGTGTTTCCAATGGGGTCCAAACAGTGAGCTTGCTCAGAACAAAAGAACTGTGCTTCCTACACACACGGGCCATATCTAGTTCAACTCTGCTTAGGAAACTAACAAGAACAGTAGCTCCTCGTCAGTCCGATACACTGTAATAGCTGGAAACACACGCGAGTGCTATTTGCACTGTGTATGTCAATGAGAGCGCAATAGTGACTTTCCTTACCAGAAAACAACTCTTGCTCATAGGACCAGAAACTGCATGTGATTCAACTCCATTTAGGACTGGGAAACAAATGCTAGCTCGCCTTACATGAAACACACACTGCTTTTGAGAAAAGAGCACTCTTCTACTCTACTGTGTTTCCTAAGGGGTCCAAAAAGTGAGCTTGCTCAGAACAAAAGAACTGTGCTTCCTACACACACAGGCCATATCTAGTTCAACTCTGCTTAGGAAACTGACATGAACAGTAGATCCTCTTCAGTCCAATACACTGTACTTGCTGGGAACAGATGCAAGTGCTATTTGCACTGTGTATGCCAATGGGAGTGCAATAGTGACTCTTCTTACCAGAAAAAAACTCTTGCTCGTAGGACCAAAAACTGCATGGGTCTCAACTCCATTTAGGACTGGGAAAGAAACGCTAGCTCGCCTTACAAGAAAAACACTCTGCTTTTGAGAAAAGAGCATTCTTCTAATATACTGTGTTTCCTAAAGGGCCAGAACAGTGAGCTTCCTCAGAACAAAAGAACTGTGCTTCCTGCACACATGGGCTTATCTATTCAATTATGCTTAGGAAACTGACAAGAACAGTAGATCCTCTTCAGTCCAATACACTGTACATGCTGGGAACAGACGCCAGTACTATTTGCCCTGTGTATGACAATTGGAGCACAATAGTGACTCTTCTTGCCAGAAAACAACTCTTGCTCGTAGGACCAGAAACTGCATGTGATTCAACACCATTTAGGACTGGGAAACAAACGCTAGCTCGCCTTACAAGAAACACTCTCTGCTTTGAGAAAAGAGCACTGTTCTACTCTACTGTGTTTGCTATAGGGCCAGAACAGTGAACTTGCTGAGAACAAAAGAACTGTGCTTTCTACACACACGGACCATATCTAGTTCAACTATGCTTTGGAAACTGACAAGAACAGTAGCTCCTATTCAGTCCAATACACTGTACTTGCTGGGAACAGACGCTAGTGCTATTTGCACTGTGTATGGCAATAGGAGCGCAATAGTGACTCTTCTTACCAGAAAACAACTCTTGCTCGTGGGAACAAAAAACTGCATGTGACTCAACTCCATTTAGGACTGGAAAACAAACGCTAGCTCGCCTTACAAGAAACACACTCTGCTTTAGAGAAAAGAGCACTCTTCTACTCTACTGTGTTTCCTATTGGGCCAGAACAGTGAGCTTGCTCAGAACAAAAGAACTGTGCTTCCTGCACACACGGGCCATATCTAGTTCAACTCTGCTTAGGAACCTGACAAGAACAGTAGATCCTCATCAGTCCAATACACTGTACATGCTGGGAACCGACGCCAGTGCTATTTGCCCTGTGTATGACAATTGGAGCGCAATAGTGACTCTTCTTGCCAGAAAACAACTCTTGCTCTTAGGACCAGAAACTGCATGTGATACAACACCATTTAGGACTGGGAAACAAACGCTAGCTCACCTTACAAAAACACACTCTGCTTTTGAGAAAAGAGCACTCTTCTACTCTACTGTGTTTCCAATGGGGTCCAAACAGTGAGCTTGCTCAGAACAAAAGAACTGTGCTTCCTACACACACGGATCATATCTAGTTCAACTCTGCTGAGGAAACTGACAAGAACAGAAGCTCCTAATCAGTCCAATACACTGTACTTGAAGGGAACAGACGCGAGTACTATTTGCACTGTTTATGGCAATTGGAGAGCAATAGTGTCTCTTCTTACCAGAAAACAACTCTTTCTCATAGGACCAAAAACTGCATGTGACTCAACTCCATTTAGGACTGGGAAACAAACGCGAGCTCACCTTACAAGAAAATCACTCTGCTTTAGAGAAAAGAGCACTCTTCTACTCTACTGTGTTTCCTATGGGGTCCAAAGAGTGAGCTTGCTCAGAACAAAAGAACTGTGCTAACTACACACATGGATCATATCTAGTTCAACTCTGCTTAGGAAACTGACAAGAACAGTAGCTCCTATTCAGTCCAATACACTGTACTTGCTGGGAAAAGACGCGAGTGCTATTTGCACTGTGTATGGAATTTGGAGCGCAATCGTGACTCTTCTTACCAGAAAACAACTCTTGCTCGTAGGACCAGAAACTGCATGTGATTCAACTCCATTTAGGACTGGGAAACAAACACTAGCTCGCCTTACAAGAAACACACTCTGCTTTTGAGAAAAGAGCACTCTTCTACTCTAAAGTTTTTCCTATAGGGCCAGAACAGTGAGCTTGCTGAGAACAAAAGAACTGTGCTTCCTACACACAGGGGCCATATCTAGTTCAACTCTGCTTAGGAAACTAACAAGAACAGTAGCTCCTTCAGTCCGATACACTGTAATAGCTGGAAACACACGCGAGTGCTATTTGCACTGTGTATGTCAATGAGAGCGCAATAGTGACTTTCCTTACCAGAAAACAACTCTTGCTCATAGGACCAGAAACTGCATGTGATTCAACTCCATTTAGGACTGGGAAACAAATGCTAGCTCGCCTTACATGAAACACACACTGCTTTTGAGAAAAGAGCACTCTTCTACTCTACTGTGTTTCCTAAGGGGTCCAAAAAGTGAGCTTGCTCAGAACAAAAGAACTGTGCTTCCTACACACACGGGCCATATCTAGTTCAACTCTGCTTAGGAAACTGACATGAACAGTAGATCCTCTTCAGTCCAATACACTGTACTTGCTGGGAACAGATGCAAGTGCTATTTGCACTGTGTATGCCAATGGGAGAGCAATAGTGACTCTTCTTACCAGAAAAAAACTCTTGCTCGTAGGACCAAAAACTGCATGGGTCTCAACTCCATTTAGGACTGGGAAAGAAACGCTAGCTCGCCTTACAAGAAAAACACTCTGCTTTTGAGAAAAGAGCATTCTTCTAATATACTGTGTTTCCTATAGGGCCAGAACAGTGAGCTTCCTCAGAACAAAAGAACTGTGCTTCCTGCACACATGGGCTTATCTATTCAATTATGCTTAGGAAACTGACAAGAACAGTAGATCCTCTTCAGTCCAATACACTGTACATGCTGGGAACAGACGCCAGTACTATTTGCCCTGTGTATGACAATTGGAGCACAATAGTGACTCTTCTTGCCAGAAAACAACTCTTGCTCATAGGACCAGAAACTGCATGTGATTCAACACCATTTAGGACTGGGAAACAAACGCTAGCTCGCCTTACAAAAACACACTCTGCTTTTGAGAAAAGAGCACTCTTCTACTCTACTGTGTTTCCAATGGGGTCCAAACAGTGAGCTTGCTCAGAACAAAAGAACTGTGCTTCCTACACACAGACCATATCTAGTTCAACTCTGCTTAGGGAACTGACAGTACAGTAGCTCCTATTCAGTCCAATACACTGTACTTCCTGGGAACAGACGCGAGTGCTATTTGTAATGTGTATGGCAATGGGAGCGCAATAGTGACTTTCCTTACCAGAAAACAACTCTTGCTCGTAGGACCAGAAACTGCATGTTATTCAACTCCATTTAGGACTGGGAAACAACCGCTAGCTCGCCTTACAAGAAACACTCTCTGCTTTGAGAAAAGAGCACTGTTCTACTCTACTGTGTTTGCTATAGGGCCAGAACAGTGAACTTGCTGAGAACAAAAGAACTGTGCTTCCTACACACACGGACCATATCTAGTTCAACTATGCTTTGGAAACTGACAAGAACAGTAGCTCCTATTCAGTCCAATACACTGTACTTGCTGGGAACAGACGCTAGTGCTATTTGCACTGTGTATGGCAATAGGAGCGCAATAGTGACTCTTCTTACCAGAAAACAACTCTTGCTCGTGGGAACAAAAAACTGCATGTGACTCAACTCCATTTAGGACTGGAAAACAAACGCTAGCTCGCCTTACAAGAAACACACTCTGCTTTAGAGAAAAGAGCACTCTTCTACTCTACTGTGTTTCCTATAGGGCCAGAACAGTGAGCTTGCTCAGAACAAAAGAACTGTGCTTCCTGCACACACGGGCCATATCTAGTTCAACTCTGCTTAGGAACCTGACAAGAACAGTAGATCCTCATCAGTCCAATACACTGTACATGCTGCGAACCGACGCCAGTGCTATTTGCCCTGTGTATGACAATTGGAGCGCAATAGTGACTCTTCTTGCCAGAAAACAACTCTTGCTCTTAGGACCAGAAACTGCATGTGATACAACACCATTTAGGACTGGGAAACAAACGCTAGCTCGCCTTACAAAAACACACTCTGCTTTTGAGAAAAGAGCACTCTTCTACTCTACTGTGTTTCCAATGGGGTCCAAACAGTGAGCTTGCTCAGAACAAAAGAACTGTGCTTCCTACACACACGGGCCATATCTAGTTCAACTCTGCTTAGGAAACTAACAAGAACAGTAGCTCCTCTTCAGTCCGATACACTGTAATAGCTGGAAATACACGCGAGTGCTATTTGCACTGTGTATGTCAATGAGAGCGCAATAGTGACTTTCCTTACCAGAAAACAACTCTTGCTCATAGGACCAGAAACTGCATGTGATTCAACTCCATTTAGGACTGGGAAACAAATGCTAGCTCGCCTTACATGAAACACACACTGCTTTTGAGAAAAGAGCACTCTTCTACTCTACTGTGTTTCCTAAGGGGTCCAAAAAGTGAGCTTGCTCAGAACAAAAGAACTGTGCTTCCTACACACACGGGCCATATCTAGTTCAACTCTGCTTAGGAAACTGACATGAACAGTAGATCCTCTTCAGTCCAATACACTGTACTTGCTGGGAACAGATGCAAGTGCTATTTGCACTGTGTATGCCAATGGGAGTGCAATAGTGACTCTTCTTACCAGAAAAAAACTCTTGCTCGTAGGACCAAAAACTGCATGGGTCTCAACTCCATTTAGGACTGGGAAAGAAACGCTAGCTCGCCTTACAAGAAAAACACTCTGCTTTTGAGAAAAGAGCATTCTTCTAATATACTGTGTTTCCTATAGGGCCAGAACAGTGAGCTTCCTCAGAACAAAAGAACTGTGCTTCCTGCACACATGGGCTTATCTATTCAATTCTGCTTAGGAAACTGACAAGAACAGTAGATCCTCTTCAGTCCAATACACTGTACATGCTGGGAACAGACGCCAGTACTATTTGCCCTGTGTATGACAATTGGAGCACAATAGTGACTCTTCTTGCCAGAAAACAACTCTTGCTCGTAGGACCAGAAACTGCATGTGATTCAACACCATTTAGGACTGGGAAACAAACGCTAGCTCGCCTTACAAAAACACACTCTGCTTTTGAGAAAAGAGCACTCTTCTACTCTACTGTGTTTCCAATGGGGTCCAAACAGTGAGCTTGCTCAGAACAAAAGAACTGTGCTTCCTACACACAGACCATATCTAGTTCAACTCTGCTTAGGGAACTGACAGTACAGTAGCTCCTATTCAGTCCAATACACTGTACTTCCTGGGAACAGACGCGAGTGCTATTTGTAATGTGTATGGCAATGGGAGCGCAATAGTGACTTTCCTTACCAGAAAACAACTCTTGCTCGTAGGACCAGAAACTGCATGTTATTCAACTCCATTTAGGACTGGGAAACAACCGCTAGCTCGCCTTACAAGAAACACTCTCTGCTTTGAGAAAAGAGCACTGTTCTACTCTACTGTGTTTGCTATAGGGCCAGAACAGTGAACTTGCTGAGAACAAAAGAACTGTGCTTCCTACACACACGGACCATATCTAGTTCAACTATGCTTTGGAAACTGACAAGAACAGTAGCTCCTATTCAGTCCAATACACTGTACTTGCTGGGAACAGACGCTAGTGCTATTTGCACTGTGTATGGCAATAGGAGCGCAATAGTGACTCTTCTTACCAGAAAACAACTCTTGCTCGTGGGAACAAAAAACTGCATGTGACTCAACTCCATTTAGGACTGGAAAACAAACGCTAGCTCGCCTTACAAGAAACACACTCTGCTTTAGAGAAAAGAGCACTCTTCTACTCTACTGTGTTTCCTATAGGGCCAGAACAGTGAGCTTGCTCAGAACAAAAGAACTGTGCTTCCTGCACACACGGGCCATATCTAGTTCAACTCTGCTTAGGAACCTGACAAGAACAGTAGATCCTCATCAGTCCAATACACTGTACATGCTGGGAACCGACGCCAGTGCTATTTGCCCTGTGTATGACAATTGGAGCGCAATAGTGACTCTTCTTGCCAGAAAACAACTCTTGCTCTTAGGACCAGAAACTGCATGTGATACAACACCATTTAGGACTGGGAAACAAACGCTAGCTCGCCTTACAAAAACACACTCTGCTTTTGAGAAAAGAGCACTCTTCTACTCTACTGTGTTTCCAATGGGGTCCAAACAGTGAGCTTGCTCAGAACAAAAGAACTGTGCTTCCTACACACACGGATCATATCTAGTTCAACTCTGCTGAGGAAACTGACAAGAACAGAAGCTCCTAATCAGTCCAATACACTGTACTTGAAGGGAACAGACGCGAGTACTATTTGCACTGTTTATGGCAATTGGAGAGCAATAGTGTCTCTTCTTACCAGAAAACAACTCTTTCTCATAGGACCAAAAACTGCATGTGACTCAACTCTATTTAGGACTGGGAAACAAACGCGAGCTCACCTTACAAGAAAAACACTCTGCTTTAGAGAAAAGAGCACTCTTCTACTCTACTGTGTTTCCTATGGGGTCCAAAGAGTGAGCTTGCTCAGAACAAAAGAACTGTGCTAACTACACACATGGATCATATCTAGTTCAACTCTGCTTAGGAAACTGACAAGAACAGTAGCTCCTATTCAGTCCAATACACTGTACTTGCTGGGAAAAGACGCGAGTGCTATTTGCACTGTGTATGGAATTTGGAGCGCAATCGTGACTCTTCTTACCAGAAAACAACTCTTGCTCGTAGGACCAAAAGCTGCATGTGATTCAACTCCATTTAGGACTGGGAAACAAACGCTAGCTGGCCTTCCAAGAAACACACTCTGCTTTAGAGAAAAGAGCACTCTTCTTCTCTACTGTGTTTCCTATAGGGCCAGAACAGTGAGCTTGCTCAGAACAAGAGAACTGTGCTTCCTACACACACGGGCCCTATCTCGTTCGACTCTGCTTAGGAAACTGACAAGAACAGTAGCTCCTCTTCAGTCCCATACACTGTACGTGCTGGGAACAGACGCGAGTGCTATTTGCACTGTGTATGGCAGTGGGAACACAATACTGTCTTTCCTTACCAGAAAACAACTCTTGCTCGTAGGACCAGAAACTGCATGTGATTCAACTCCATTTAGGACTGGGAAACAAATGCGAGCTCGCCTTACAAGAAACACACTCTGCTTTAGAGAAAAGATCACTCTTCTACTCTACTGTGTTTCCTATGTGGTCCGAACAGTGAGCTTGCTCAGAACAAAAAAACTGTGCTTCCTCCACACACGGCCATATCTAGTTCAATTCTGCTTAGGAACCTGACATGAACAGTAGATCCTCTTCAGTCCAATACACTGTACTTGCTGGGAACAGACAACAGTGCTATTTGTCCTGTGTATGGCAATGGCAGCACAACAGTGACTCTTCTTACGAGAAATGATCTCTTGCTTGTAGGACCAGAAACTGCATGGGATTCAACTCCATTTAGGACTGGGAAACAAACACTAGCTCGCCTTACAAGAAACACACTCTGCTTTTGAGAAAAGAGCACTCTTCTACTCTAAAGTGTTTCCTATAGGGCCAGAACAGTGAGCTTGCTGAGAACAAAAGAACTGTGCTTCCTACACACACGGGCCATATCTAGTTCAACTCTGCTTAGGAAACTAACAAGAACAGTAGCTCCTCTTCAGTCCGATACACTGTAATAGCAGGGAACACACGCGAGTGCTATTTGCACTGTGTATGTCAATGAGAGCGCAATAGTGACTTTCCTTACCAGAAAACAACTCTTGCTCGTAGGACCAGAAACTGCATGTGATTCAACTCCATTTAGGACTGGGAAACAAATGCTAGCTCGCCTTACATGAAACACACACTGCTTTTGAGAAAAGAGCACTCTTCTACTCTTCTGTGTTTCCTGTGGGGTCCGAAAAGTGAGCTTTCTCAGAACAAAAGAACTGTGCTTCCTACACACACGGGCCATATGTAGTTCAACTCTGCTTAGGAAACTGACATGAGCAGTAGATCCCCTTCAGTCCAATACACTGTACTTGCTGGGAACAGACAACAGTGCTATTTGCACTGTGTATGCCAATGGGAGTGCAATAGTGACTCTTCTTACCAGAAAAAAACTCTTGCTCGTAGGACCAAAAACTGCATGTGTCTCAACTCCATTTAGGACTGGGAAAGAAACGCTAGCTCGCCTTACAAGAAAAACACTCTGCTTTTGAGAAAAGAGCATTCTTCTAATATACTGTGTTTCCTAGAGGGCCAGAACAGTGAGCTTCCTCAGAACAAAAGAACTGTGCTTCCTGCACACATGGGCCATATCTATTCAATTCTGCTTAGGAAACTGACAAGAACAGTAGATCCTCTTCAGTCCAATACACTGTACATGCTGGGAACAGACGCCAGTACTATTTGCCCTGTGTATGACAATGGGAGCACAATAGTGACTCTTCTTACCAGAAAACAACTCTTGCTCATAGGACCAGAAACTGCATGTGATTCAACTAAATTTAAGACTGGGAAACAAACGCTAGCTCGCCTTACAAGAAAAACACTCTGCTTTTGAGAAAAGAGCACTCTTCTACTCTTCTGTGTTTCCTATAGGGCCAGAACAGTGAGCTTGTTCAGAACAAAAGAACTGTGCTTCCTTCACACGGGCAATATCTAGTTCAACTCTGCTTAGGAAACTGACAAGAACAGTAGCTCCTCTTCAGTCCGATACACTGTACTTGCTGGGAACGGACCGAGTGCTATTTGCACTATGTATGGTAATGGGAGCGCAATAGTGACTTTCCTTACCAGAAAACAACTCTTGCTCGTAGACCAGTAACTGCATGTGATTTAACTCCATTTAGGACTGGGAAACAACCGCTAGCTCGCCTTACAAGAAACACTCTGCTTTTGAGAAAAGAGCACTGTTCTACTCTACTGTGTTTCCTAAAGCCCAGAACAGTGAGCATGCTGAGAACAAAAGAACTGTGCTTCCTACACACACGGACCATATCTAGTTCAACTATGCTTTGGAAACTGACAAGAACAGTAGCTCTTATCAGTCCAATACACTGTACTTGCTGGGAACAGACGCTAGTGCTATTTGCACTGTGTATGGCAATAGGAGCGCAATAGTGACTCTTCTTACCAGAAAACAACTCTTGCTCGTGGGACCAAAAACTGCATGTGACTCAACTCCATTTAGGACTGGAAAACAAACGCTAGCTCGCATTACAAGAAACACACTCTGCTTTAGAGAAAAGAGCACTCTTCTACTCTACTGTGTTTCCAATAGGGCCAGAACAGTGAGCTTGCTCAGAACAAAAGAACTGTGCTTCCTGCACACACGGCCATATCTAGTTCAACTCTGCTTAGGAACCTGACAAGAACTGTAGATCCTCTTCAGTCCAATACACTGTACATGCTATGAACCGACGCCATTTCTATTTGCCCTGTGTATGACAATTGGAGCACAATAGTGACTCTTCTTGCCAGAAAACAACTCTTGCTCATAGGACCAGAAACTGCATGTGATTCAACTCCATTTAGGACTGGGAAACAAACGCTAGCTCGCCTTACAAAAACACACTCTGCTTTTGAGAAAAGAGCACTCTTCTACTCTACTGTGTTTCCAATGGGGTCCAAACAGTGAGCTTGCTCAGAACAAAAGAACTGTGCTTCCTACACACACGGATCATATCTAGTTCAACTCTGCTGAGGAAACTGACAAGAACAGTAGCTTCTAATCAGTCAAATACACTGTACTTGAAGGGAACAGACGCGAGTACTATTTGCACTGTTTATGGCAATTGCAGAGCAATAGTGTCTCTTCTTACCAGAAAACAACACTTTCTCATAGGACCAAAAACTGCATGTGACTCAACTCCATTTAGGCCTGGGAAACAAACGCGAGCTCACCTTACAAGAAAAACACTCTGCTTTAGAGAAAAGAGCACTCTTCTACTCTTCTGTGTTTCCTATAGGGCCAGAACAATGAGCTTGATCAGAATAAAAGAACTGTGCTTCCTTCACACGGGCCATATCTAGTTCAACTCTGCTTAGGAAACTGACAAGAACAGTAGCTCCTCTTCAGTCCGATACACTGTACTTGCTGGGAACGGACCGAGTGCTATTTGCATATGTATGGTAATGGGAGCGCAATAGTGACTTTCCTTACCAGAAAACAACTCTTGCTCGTAGGACCAGTAACTGCATGTGATTTAACTCCATTTAGGACTGGGAAACAACCGCTAGCTCGCCTTACAAGAAACACACTCTGCTTTTGAGAAAAGAGCACTGTTCTACTCTACTGTGTTTCCTAAAGCCCAGAACAGTGAGCTTGCTGAGAACAAAAGAACTGTGCTTCCTACACACACGGACCATATCCAGTTCAACTATGCTTTGGAAACTGACAAGAACAGTAGCTGCTATTCAGTCAGATACACTGTACTTGCAGGGAACAGACGCGAGTGCTATTTGCACTGTGTATGGCAATAGGAGCGCAATAGTGACTCTTCTTACCAGAAAACAACTCTTGCTCGTGGGACCAAAAACTGCATGTGACTCAACTCCATTTAGTACTGGAAAACAAACACTAGCTCGCATTACAAGAAACACACTCTGCTTTAGAGCAAAGAGCACTCTTCTACTCTACTGTGTTTCCTATAGGGCCAGAACAGTGAGCTTGCTCAGAACAAAAGAACTGTGCTTCCTGCACACATGGGCCATATCTATTCAATTCTGCTTAGGAAACTGACAAGAACAGTAGATCCTCTTCAGTCCAATACACTGTACATGCTGGGAACAGACACCAGTACTATTTGCCCTGTGTATGACAATGGGAGCACAATAGTGACTCTTCTTACCAGAAAACAACTCTTGCTCCTAGGACCAGAAACTGCATGTGATTCAATTCCATTTAAGACTGGGAAACAAACGCTAGCTTGCCTTACAAGAAAAACACTCTGCTTTTGAGAAAAGAGCACTCTTCTACTCTTCTGTGTTTCCTATAGGGCCAGAACAGTGAGCTTGATCAGAACAAAAGAACTGTGCTTCCTTCACACGGGCCATATCTAGTTCAACTCTGCTTAGGAAACTGACAAGAACAGTAGCTCCTCTTCAGTCCGATACACTGTACTTGCTGGGAACGGACGGAGTGCTATTTGCACTATGTATGGTAATGGGAGCGCAATAGTGACTTTCCTTACCAGAAAACAACTCTTGCTCGTAGGACCAGAAACTGCATGTGATTCAACTCCATTTAGGACTGGGAAACAAATGCTAGCTCGCCTTATATGAAACACACTCTGCTTTTGAGAAAAGAGCACTCTTCTACTCTACTGTGTTTCCTATGGGGTCCAAACAGTTAGCTTGCTCAGAACAAAAGAACTGTGCTTCCTACACACATGGACCATATCTAGTTCAACTCTGCTTAGGGAACTGACAGTACAGTAGCTCCTATTCAGTCCAATACACTGTACTTCCTGGGAACAGACGCGAGTGCTATTTGTAATGTGTATGGCAATGGGAGCGCAATAGTGACTTTCCTTACCAGAAAACAACTCTTGCTCGTAGGACCAGAAACTGCATGTGTTTCAACTCCATTTAGGACTAGGAAACAAACGCTAGCTCGCCTTACAAGAAATACACTCTGCTTTTGGGAAAAGAGCACTGCTGTGGGATATATGGCAAATGTGTTGCTAATTAATCAATAAAAAACTGATTGGCCGTTGGCTAGGCAGGAAGTGTAGTCGGGGCAAGGAGGAGAATAAAGCGAGGACGTGGAAGGCTGAGAGAGAGACACTGCCAGCCGCCATCAGGACAAGGAAGATGTAAGGTACCAGTAAGCCATGAGCCATGTGGCAAAGTAAAAATTAATAGAAATTGGCTAAATATAAGAGTAAGAGCTAGACAATAACAGGCTTTAGCTAATGGCCAAGCAGTTTAAATAATGTAAGAGTCTTTGTGTTTATTATATAAGTGGGCTCTGAGACTGGCGGGACTTGGTGGTGGGAGCTGGAGAGAAATTCTCCAGCAACAAATGGCGTCCCATGTGTTGGCAAGAGTTTCCACCTAAAAACTGAGAAAAAAGATTCTAAAACGGAGCTAAAAACAGCTCCTAGTTGTCTCTTTCAAGCTAGTGGCAGCCTGCGTGTTTGAGCTACTATGGCGGGTTCCTGGCGTGCATGCTTGACCTGCAGTATGGCGCGAATGAGGCCTCTGCAAGTGGCACATTAAGCTGTGTGGTGGATTTAGCCTTTGCTAGTACAAAACAAAACAAAACAAAAAAAAGAGATTTCTGGGCTACACGCTGCTTTGATAGAAGCAGAGACCCACTATTTCTGAGAGTTGATGGCTCCCAGAGCTGGCGGAAAACGTAGCCATGTTGGGAAGCTGAGGTGAGCGGAGCCAGCAGCCACAGCTGCTGCAGTTTAAAGCAATAGATTCACAATAAGACAGATTCAGATGTAATAGTTTACAATGTGTGTAAAAGATACGTAGGCTTGAAAGAGACAAAAAAGGTGATATATAGAGTTATAGAAACAAATACATAGTTTTAAAAAATGAAGTCATTAAAGAGACAGTAAAGGTAGTATAAAAAATAAGCCACGTAAAAATGGATATTACACAGAGAATCTGGATTGTGTTGTCGTTGGGACTTTTAACTGCAGAAAAACATTTGATTGTAAAAGCTGTAGAGTTATGCCAAAATGTATATTTTAAAGATACCTTGACTTCAAAATTTGGATGTAAGGATATGTTGCTTTGGAAAAGAGTCTCTTTTGTTTCCACAGAAAGCCAGAGGCTGTGGATTTGTTCAAGATTAAGATACATCAGGTTTGACCAGCCAAGACCCCCTGAAGGTCTCCTATGACACCATGGCCCAGATGATCCAATATCCAGAATGGTTTAAAGGCATCTGGCTCAGACGATACAGCCTCATGGACTATTCCATAATTCTAAATTTTTTTTTGTTTCCCCACAAGATACAGCGCCCCCTTCCAGCAGGAAGTAGTAAGAGAAGCTACGCCCAAATTGCCAAATTATATGTAATTTTACGTTGTTAAGGTTAAAACCTTCCTTTTTGAAAAAAAAAAGGGGGAAGTGCTGTGGGATGTATGGCAAATGTGTTGCTAATTAATCAATAAAACACTGATTGGCCGTTGGCTAGGCAGGAAGTGTAGGCGGGGCAAGGAGGACAATAAAGCGGGGAAGTAGAAGGCTGAGAGAGAGACACTGCCAGCCACCATCAGGACAAGGAAGATGTAAGGTACCAGTAAGCCATGAGCCATGTGGCAAAGTAAAGATTAATAGAAATGGGCTAAATATAAGAATAAGAGCTAGACAATAACAGGCCTGAGCTAATGGCCAAGCAGTTTAAATAATGTAAGAGTCTGTGTGTTTATTTTATAAGTGGGCTCTGAGACTGGCGGGACTTGGTGGTGGAAGCTGGAGAGAAATTCTCCAGCAACAGAGCACTCTTCTACTCTACTGTGTTTCCTATGGGGTCCAAACAGTGAGCTTGCTCAGAACAAAAGAACTGTGCTTCCTACACACATGGACCATATCTAGTTCAACTCTGCTTAGGAAACTGACAAGAACAGTAGCTCCTATTCAGTCCAATACACTGTACTTGCTGGGAACAGACGCGAGTGCTATTTGCACTGTGTATGGAATTTGGAGCGCAATAGTGACTCTTCTTACCAGAAAACAACTCTTGCTCGTAGGAACAAAAACTGCCTGTGACTCAACTCCATTTATGACTGGGAAACAAACGCTAGCTCGCCTTACAAGAAACACCCTCTGCTTTAGAGAAAAGAGCACTCTTCTACTCTACTGTGTTTCCTATAGGGCCAGAACAGTGAGCTTGCTCAGAACAAGAGAACTGTGCTTCCTACACACACGGGCCATATCTCGTTCAACTCTGCTTAGGAAACTGACAAGAACAGTAGATCCTCTTCAGTCCGATACACTGTACTTGCTGGGAACAGACGCGAGTGCTATTTGCACTGTGTATGGCAGTGGGAACACAATAGTGACTTTCCTTACCAGAAAACAACTCTTGCTCGTAGGACAAGAAACTGCATGTGATACAAATCCATTTAGGACTGGGAAACAAACGCTAGCTCGCCTTACAAGAAACACACTCTGCTTTTAAGAAAAGAGCACTCTTCTACTCTACTGTGTTTCCTAAAGGGAAAGAACAGTGAGCTTGCTCAGAACAAAGAACTGTGCTTCCTACACACATGGCCGTATCTAGTTCAATTCTGCTTAGGAACCTGACAAGAACAGTAGATCCTCTTCAGTCCAATACACTGTACTTGCTGCGATCAGACGCCAGTGCTATTTGTCCTGTGTATGGCAATGGCAGCGCAATAGTGACTCTTCTTACGAGAAAAGAACTCTTGCTCGTAGGACGAGAAACTGCATGGGATTCAACTCCATTTAGGACTGGGAAACAAACGCTAGCTCGCCTTACAAGAAACACACTCTGCTTTTGAGAAAAGAGCACTCTTCTACTCTACTGTGTTTCCTAAGGGGTCCAAACAGTGAGCTTGCTCAGAACAAAAGAACTGTGCTTCCTACACACATCGACCATATCTAGTTCAACTCTGATATGGAAACTGACAAGAACAGAAGCTGCTCTTCAGTCCAATTCACTGTACTTGCTGGGAACAGACGCGAGTGCTATTTGCACTGTGTATGGCAATGGGAGCACAATAGTGACTTCCTTACCAGAAAACAACTCTTGCTCATAGGACCAGTAACTGCATGTGATTTAACTCCATTTAGGACTGGGAAACAAACGCTAGCTCGCCTTACAAGAAACACACTCTGCTTTTGAGAAAAGAGCACTCTTCTACTCTACTGTGTTTCCTATGTGGTCCGAACAGTGAGCTTGCTCAGAACAAAAAAACTGTGCTTCCTCCACACACGGCCATATCTAGTTCAATTCTGCTTAGGAACCTGACATGAACAGTAGATCCTCTTCAGTCCAATACACTGTACATGCTGGGAAAAGACAACAGTGCTATTTGTCCTGTGTATGGCAATGGCAGCACAATAGTGACTTTCCTTACCAGAAAACAACTATTGCTTGTTGGACCAGAAACTGCATGTGATTCAACTCCATTTAGGACTGCGAAACAAATGCTACCTCGCCTTACAAGAAACACACTCTGCTTTTGAGAAAAGAGCACTCTTCTACTCTACTGTGTTTCCTATGGGGTCCAAACAGTGAGCTTGCTCAGAACAAAAGAACTGTGCTTCCTACACACATGGACCATATCTAGTTCAACTCTTCTTAGGAAACTAGAAGAACAGTAGCTCTTCTTCAGTCCAATACACTGTACTTGCTGGGAACATACGCGAGTGCTATTTGCACTGTGTATGGCATTTGGAGCGCAATAGTGACTCTTCTTACCAGAAAACAACTCTTGCTCTTAGGACCAAAAACTGCCTGTGACTCAACTCCATTTAGGACTGGGAAACAAACATGAGCTCGCCTTACAAGAAACACAGTCTGCTTTAGAGAAAAGAGAACTTTTCTACTCCACTGTGTTTCCTATAAGGCCAGAACAGTGAGCTTGCTCAGAACATAATAACAGTGCTTCCTATACACACGGGCCATATCTAGTTAAACTCTGCTTAGGAAACTGACAAGAACAGTAGCTCCTCTTCAGTCCGATACACTGTACTTGCTGAAAACAGATGCGAGTGCTATTTGCACTGTGTATGGCAATTGGAGCGCAATAGTGACTCACCTTACCAGAAACAACTCTTGCTCATACAACCAGAAACTGCTTGTGATTCAACTCCAGTTAGGACTGGGAAACAAACGCTAGCTCTCCTTACAAGACACACACTCTGCTTTTGAGAAAAGAGCACTCTTTTACTCTCCTGTGTTTCCTATAGGGCCAGAGCAGTGAACTTGCTCAGAACAAATGAACTGTGCTTCCTACACTCACGAGCCATATCTAGTTCAACTCTGCTTAGGAAACTGAGAAGAACAGTAGCTCCTCTTCAGTCCAATACACTGTACTTGCTGGGAACAGACGCGAGAGCTATTTGCACTGTGTATGGCATTTGGAGCACAATAGTGACTCTTCTTACCAGAAAACAACTCTTGCTCGTAGGACCAAAAACTGCATGTGACTCAACTCTATTTAGGACTAGGAAACAAACGCTAGCTCGCCTTACAAGAAACACACTCTCCTTTTGAGAAAAGAGCACTCTTCTACTCTACTGTGTTTTCCTGTAGGGCCAGAACAGTGAGGTTGCTCAGAACAAATGAACTGTGCTTCCTAGACACACGGGCCATATCTAGTTCAACTCTGCTTAGGAAACTGAGAAGAATAGTAGCTCCTCTTCAGTCCAATACACTGTACTTGCTGGGAACAGACGGGAGTGCTATTTGCACTGTGTATGGCAAAGGGAGCGATATAGTGACTTTCCTTACCAGAAAACAACTCTTGCTCATAAGACCAGAAACTGCATGTGATTCAACACAATTTATAACTGGGAAACAAACGCTAGCTCGCATTACATTAAACACGCTCTGCTTTAGAGAAAAGAGCATTCTTCTACTCTACTGTGTTTCCTATAGGGCCAGAACAGTGAGCTTGCTCAGAACATAATAACTGTGCTTCCTAGACACACGGGCCATATCTAGTTCAACTCTGCTTAGGAAACTGAGAAGAACAGTAGCTCCTCCTCACTCCAATTCACTGTACTTGATGGGAACAGCCGCGAGTGCTATTTGCACTATGTATTGCAATGGGAGCACAATGTGTCTTTCCTTACCAGAAAACAACTCTTGTTCGTAGGACCAGAAACTGCATGTGATTCAACTCCATTTAGGACTAGGAAACAAACGCTAGCTCGCCTTACAAGAAACACACTCTGCTTTAGATAAAAGAGCACTCATCTACTCTACTGTGTTTCCTATTGGGCCAGAACAGTGAGCTTGCTGAGAACATAAGAACTGTGCTTCCTACACACACGGGCCATATCTAGTTCAACTCTGCTTAGGAATCTGACAAGAACAGTAGCTCCTCTTCAGTCCGATACACTGTAATTCCTGGGAACAGACGTGAGTGCTATTTGTACTGTGTATGGCAATGGGAGCACTACAGTGACTTTCCTTACAAGAAAACAACTCTTGCTCGTAGGACCAGAAACTGCATGTCATTCAACTACATTTAGGACTGGGAAACAAACGCTAGCTCGCCTTACAAGAAACACACTCTGCTTTTGAGAAAGGAGCACTCTTCTACTCTACTGTGTTTCCTATGGGGTCCGAACAGTGAGCTTGCTCAGAACAAAAGAACTGTGCTTCCTACAAACACGGACCATATCTAGTTCAACTCTGCTTAGGAAATTGACAAGAACAGTAGCTCCTCTTCAGTCCAGTACACTGTACATGCTGGGAACAGAAGTGAGTGCTATTTTCACTGTGTATGGCAATGGGAGCACAATAGTGACTTTCCTTAACAGAAAACAACTCTTGCTCATAGGACCAGAAACTGCATGTGATTCAACTCCATTTAGGAATGGGAAACAAACGGTAGTCACCTTACAAGAAATACACTCTGCTTTTGAGAAAAGAGCACTCTTCTACTCTACTGTGTTTCCTATGGGGTCCGAACAGTGAGCTTGCTCAGAACAAAAGAACTGTGCTTCCTACACACACGGCCATATCTATTTCAATTCTGCTTAGGAACCTGACAAGAACAGTAGATCCTCTTCAGTCCAATACAATGTACTTTCTGGGAACAGACGCCAGTGCTATTTGTCCTGTGTATGTCAATGGCAGCGCAATAGTGACTCTTCTTACCATAAAACAACTCTAGCTCGTAGGACCAGAAACTGCATGTGATTCAACTCCATTTAGCACTGGGAAACAAACGCTAGCTAGCCTTACAAGAAACACAGTCTGCTTTAGAGAAAAGAGCACTCTTCTACTCTACTGTGTTTCCTATAGGGCTAGAACAGTGAGCTTGCTCAGAACAAAAGAACTGTGCTTCCTACACACGGGCCATATCTAGTTCAACTCTGCTTAGGAAACTGACAAGAACAGTAGCTCCTATACAGTCCAATACACTGTACTTGCTGGGAACAGACGCAAGTGCTATTTGCTCTGTGTATGGCATTTGGAGCACAATAGTGACTCTTCTTACCAGAAAAAAACTCTTCCTGGTAGTACCAAAAACTGCCTGTGACTCAACTCCATTTAGGACTGGGAAACAAACGCGAGCTTGCCTTACAAGAAACACACTCTGCTTTAGAGAAAAGAGCACTCTTCAACTCTACTGTGTTTCCTATAGGGCCAGAACATTGAGCTTGCTCAGAACACAATAACTGTGCTTCCTAGACACACGGGACATATCTAGTTCAACTCTGCTTCGGAAACTGAGAAGAACAGTAGCTCCTCTTCACTCCAATACACTGTACTTGCTGGGAACAGACGCCAGTGCTATTTGCACTGTGTATGGCAATGGGAGCGCAATAGTGACTTTCCTTACCAGAAAACAACTCTTGCTCTTAGGACCAGGAACTGCATGGGATTCAACTCCATTTAGGACTGGCAAACAAAAGCTAGCTCGCCTTACAAGAAACACACTCTGCTTTAGAGAAAAGAGCACTCTTCTACTCTACTGTGTTTCCTATGGGTTCCAAACAGTGAGCTTGCTCAGAAGAAAAGAACTGTGCTTCCTACACACACGGACCATATGTAGTTCAACTCTGCTTAGGAAACTGACAAGAACAGTAGCTCCTCTTCAGTCCAATACACTGTACTTGCTGGGAACAGACGCGAGTGCTATTTGCACTGTGTATGGCAATGAGAACGCAATAGTGACATTCCTTACCAGAAAACAACTCTTAGTCGTAGGACCACAAACTTCATGTGATTCAATGCCATTTAGGACTGGGAAACAAATGCTAGCTCGCCTTACAAAAACACACTCTGCTTTTGAGAAAAGAGCACTCTTCTACTCTACTGTGTTTCCTATAGGGCCAGAACAGTGAGCTTGCTCAGATCAAATGAACTGTGCTTCCTAGATACACGGGCCATATCTAGTTCAACTCTTCTTAGGAAACTGAGAAGAACAGTAGCTCCTCTTCACTCCAATACTCTGTACTTGCTGGGAACAGACGCGAGTGCTATTTGCACTGTGTATGGCAATGGGAGCGCAATAGTGACTTTCATTACCAGAAAACAACTCTTGCTCGTAGGACCAGAAACTGCATGTGATTCAACTCCATTTAGGACTAGGAAACCAACGCTAGCTCGCCTTACAAGAAAAACACTCTGCTTTTGAGAAAAGAGCATTCTTCTACTATACTGTGTTTCCTATAGGGCCAGAACAGTGAGCTTCCTCAGAACAAAAGAAGTGTGCTTCCTGCACACAGGGGCCATATCTATTCAATTCTGGTTAGGAAACTGACAAGAACAGTAGATCCTCTTCAGTCCAATACACTGTACATGCTGGGAACAGTGGCCAGTACTATTTGCCCTGTGTATGACAATGGGAGCGCAATAGTGACTCTTCTTACCAGAAAACAACTCTTGCTCCTAGGACCAGAAAATGAATGTGATTCAACTCCATTTAGGACTGGGAAACAAACGCTAGCTTGCCTTAAGAAAAACACTCTGCTTTTGAGAAAAGAGCACTCTTCTATTCTTCTGTGTTTCCTATAGGGCCAGAAAAGTGAGCTTGATCAGAACAAAAGAACTGTGCTTCCTTCACACGGGCCATATCTAGTTCAACTCTGCTTAGGAAACTGACAAGAACAGTAGCTCCTCTTCAGTCCGATACACTGTACTTGCTTGGAACGGACCAAGTTCTATTTGCACTATGTATGGCAATGGGAGCGCAACAGTGACTTTCCTTACCAGAAAACAACTCTTGCTCGTAGGACCAGAAACTGCATGTGATTCATCTCCATTTAGGACTAGGAAACCAACGCTAGCTCGCCTTACAAGAAATACACTCTCCTTTTGAGAAAAGAGCACTCTTCTACTCTACTGTGTTTCCTATGGGGTCCAAACAGTGAGCTTGCTCAGAACAAAAGAACTGTGCTTCCTACACACATGGACCACATCTAGTTCAACTCTGCTTAGGAAACTGACAAGAACAGTATCTCCTATTCAGTCCAATACACTGTACTTGCTGGGAACAAACGCGAGTGCTATTTGCAGTGTGTATGGCATTTGGAGCGCAATAGTGACTCTTCTTACCAGAAAACAACTCTTGCTCTTAGGACCAAAAACTGCCTGTGACTCAACTCCATTTAGGACTGGGAAACAAACATGAGCTCGCCTTACAAGAAACACAGTCTACTTTAGAGAAAAGAGCACTCTTCTACTCCACTGTGTTTCCTATAGGGCCAGAACAGTGAGCTTGCTCAGAACATAATAACTGTGCTTCCTCCACACACGGGCCATATCTAGTTAAACTCTGCTTAGGAAACTGACAAGAACAGTAGCTCCACTTCATTCCGATACACTGTACTTGCTGAAAACAGACGCGAGTGCTATTTGCACTGTGTATGGCAATTGGAGCACAATAGTGACTCACCTTACCAGAAACAACTCTTGCTCGTACAACCAGAAACTGCTTGTGATTCAACTCCATTTAGGACTGGGAAACAAACGCTAGCTCGCCTTACAAGACACACACTCTGCTTTTGAGAAAAGAGCACTCTTTTACTCTCCTGTGTTTCCTATAGGGCCAGAACAGTGAACTTGCTCAGAACAAATGAACTGTGCTTCCTACACTCACGGGCCATATCTAGTTCAACTCTGCTTAGGAAACAGACAAGAACAGTAGCTCCTATTCAGTCCGATACACTGTACTTGCTGGGAACAGACGTGAGTGCTATTTCCACTGTTTATGGGAATGGGAGCGCTATAGTGACTTTCCTTACCAGAAAACAACTTTTGCTCATAGGACCAGAAACTGCATGTGATTCAACTCCATTTAGGAATGGGAAACAAACGGTAGCTTGCCTTACAATAAACACACTCTGCTTTTGAGAAAACAGCACTCTTCTACTCTATTGTGTTTTTTATAGGGCCAGAACAGTGAACTTGCTCAGAACAAATGAACTGTGCTTCCTACACACACGGGCCATATCTAGTTCAACTCTGCTTAGGAAACTGAGAAGAACAGTAGCTCCTCTTCACTCCAATACACTGTACTTGCTGAGAACAGACGCCAGTGCTCTTTGCCCTGTGTATGACAATGGGAGCATAATAGTGACTCTTCTTGCCAGAAAACAACTCTTGCTCGTAGGACCAGAAACTGCATGTGATTCAACTCCATTTAGGACTGGGAAACAAACGCTAGCTCGCCTTACAAGAAACACACTCTGCTTCTGAGAAAAGAGCACTCTTCTACTCTACTGTGTTTCCAATGGGGTCCAAACAGTGAGCTTGCTCAGAACAAAAGAACTGTGCTTCCTATACACACGGGCCATATCTCGTTCAACTCTGCTTAGGAAACTGACAAGAACAGTAGCTCCTCTTCAGTCCGATACACTGTAATAGCTAGGAACACATGCGAGTGCTATTTGCACTGTGTATGTCAATGGGAGCGCAATAGTGACTTTCCTTACCAGAAAACAACTCTTGCTCGTAAGACCAGAAAATGCATGTGATTCAACTCCTTTTAGGACTGGGAAAGAAACGCTAGCTCTCCTTACATGAAACACACGCTGCTTTTGAGAAAAGAGCACTCTTCTACTCTACTGTGTTTCCTATGGGGTCCGAACAGTGAGCTTGCTCAGAACAAAAGAAGTGTGCTTCCTGCACACAGGGGACATATCTATTCAATTCTGGTTAGGAAACTGACAAGAACACTAGATCCTCTTCAGTCCAATCCACTGTACTTGTTGGGAAGAGATGCAAGTGCTATTTGCACTGTGTATGGCAATCGAGTGCAATAGTGACTCTTCTTACCAGAAAACAACTCTTGCTCCTAGGACCAGAAACTGAATGTGATTCAACGCCATTTAGGACTGGGAAACAAATGCTAGCTCGCCTTACAAAAACACACTCTCCTTTTGCGAAAAGAGCACTCTTCTACTCTACTGTGTTTCCTATAGGGCAAGAACAGTGAGCTTGCTCAGATCAAATTAACTGTGCTTCCTACACACACAGATAATATCTAGTTCAACTCTGCTTAGGAAACTGAGAAGAACAGTAGCTCTTCTTCAGTCCAATACACTGTACTTGCTGGGAACATACGCGAGTGCTATTTGCAGTGTGTATGGCATTTGGAGCGCAATAGTGACTCTTCTTACCAGAAAACAACTCTTGCTCTTAGGACCAAAAACTGCCTGTGACTCAACTCCATTTAGGACTGGGAAACACACATGAGCTCGCCTTACAAGAAACACAGTCTGCTTTAGAGAAAAGAGCACTCTTCTACTCCACTGTGTTTTCTATAGGCCAAAACAGTGAGCTTGCTCAGAACATAATAAGTGTGCTTCCTACACACACGGGCCATATCTAGTTAAACTCTGCTTAGGAAACTGACAAGAACAGTAGCTCCTCTTCAGTCTGATACACTGTACTTGCTGGGAAAAGACGTGAGTGCTATTTCCACTGTTTTTGGCAATGGGAGCGCTATAGTGACTTTCCTTACCAGAAAACAACTCTTGCTCATAGGACCAGAAACTGCATGTGATTCAACTCCATTTAGGAATGGGAAACAAACGGTAGCTTGCCTTACAAGAAACACACTCTGCTTTTGAGAAAACAGCACTCTTCTACTCTACTGTGTTTCCTATGGGGTCCGAACAGTGAGCTTGCTCAGAACAAAAGAACTGTGCTTCCTACACACACGGCCATATCTATTTCAATTCTGCTTAAAAACCTGACAAGAACAGTAGATCCTCTTCAGTCCAATACACTGTACTTGCTGGGAACAGACGCCAGTGCTATTTGTCCTATGTATGGCAATGGCAGCGCAATAGTGACTCTTCTTACCATAAAACAACTCTTGCTCGTAGGACCAGAAACTGCATGTGATTCAACTCCATTTAGGACTGGGAAACAAACGCTAGCTCGCCTTACAAGACACACACTCTGCTTTTGAGAAAAGAGCACTCTTTTACTCTCCTGTGTTTCCTATAGGGCCAGAACAGTGAACTTGCTCAGAATAAATGAACTGTGCTTCCTACACTCACGGGCCATATCTAGTTCAACTCTGCTTAGGAAACTGAGAAGAACAGTAGCTCCTCTTCAGTCCAATACACTGTACTTCCTGGGAACAGACGTGAGAGCTATTTGCACTGTGTATGGCATTTGGAGCACAATAGTGACTCTTCTTACCAGAACACAACTCTTGCTCGTAGGACCAGAAACTGCATGTGATTCAACTCCATTTGGGACTGGGAAACAAACGCTAGCTCGCCTTACAAGAAACACACTCTGCTTTTGAGAAAAGAGCACTCTTCTACTCTACTGTGTTTCCTATGGGGTCCAAACAGTGAGCTTTCTCAGAACAAAAGAACTGTGCTTCCTACACACATGAACCATATCTAGTTAAACTCTGCTTAGGAAACTGTCAAGAACAATAGCTCCTATTAAGTCCAATAAACTGTACTTGCTGGGAACAGACGTGAGTGGTTTTTGCACTGTGTATGGCATTTGGAGCACAATAGTGACTCTTCTTTCCAGAAAACAACTCTTTCTCGTAGGACCAAAAACTGCATGTGACTCAACTCCATTTAAGACTGGGAAACAAACGCGAGCACGCCTTACAAGAAACACACTCTGCTTTAGAGAAAAGAGCACTCTTCTACTCTACAGTGTTTCCTATAGGGCCAGAACAGTGAGCTTGCTCAGAACATAATAACTGTGCTTCCTACACACACGGGCCATATCTAGTTCAACTCTGCTTAGGAAACTGACAAGAACAGTAGGTCCTCTTCAGTCCGATACACTGTACTTGCTGGGAACAGACTCGAGTGCTATTTGCACTGTATATGGCAATGGGAGCACAATAGTGACTTTCCTTACCAGAAAACAACTCTTGCTCGTAGGACCACAAACTGCATGTGATTCAACTCCATTTAGGACTGGGAAAGAAACGCTAGCTCACCTTACAAGAAACACAGTCTGCTTTTGAGAAAAGAGCACTCTTCTACTCTACTGTGTTTCCTATGGGGTCCAAACAGTGAGCTTGCTCAGAACAAAAGAACTGTGCTTCCTACACACATGGACCATATCTAGTTCAACTCTGCTTAGGAAACTGAGGAGAACAGTAGCTCTTCTTCAGTCCAATACACTGTACTTGCTGGGAACATACGCGAGTGCTATTTGCAGTGTGTATGGCATTTGGAGCGCAATAGTGACTCTTCTTACCAGAAAACAACTCTTGCTCTTAGGACCAAAAACTGCCTGTGACTCAACTCCATTTAGGACTGGGAAACACACATGAGCTCGCCTTACAAGAAACACAGTCTGCTTTAGAGAAAAGAGCACTCTTCTACTCCACTGTGTTTTCTATAGGCCAAAACAGTGAGCTTGCTCAGAACATAATAAGTGTGCTTCCTACACACACGGGCCATATCTAGTTAAACTCTGCTTAGGAAACTGACAAGAACAGTAGCTCCTCTTCAGTCTGATACACTGTACTTGCTGGGAAAAGACGTGAGTGCTATTTCCACTGTTTTTGGCAATGGGAGCGCTATAGTGACTTTCCTTACCAGAAAACAACTCTTGCTCATAGGACCAGAAACTGCATGTGATTCAACTCCATTTAGGAATGGGAAACAAACGGTAGCTTGCCTTACAAGAAACACACTCTGCTTTTGAGAAAACAGCACTCTTCTACTCTACTGTGTTTCCTATGGGGTCCGAACAGTGAGCTTGCTCAGAACAAAAGAACTGTGCTTCCTACACACACGGCCATATCTATTTCAATTCTGCTTAAAAACCTGACAAGAACAGTAGATCCTCTTCAGTCCAATACACTGTACTTGCTGGGAACAGACGCCAGTGCTATTTGTCCTGTGTATGGCAATGGCAGCGCAATAGTGACTCTTCTTACCATAAAACAACTCTTGCTCGTAGGACCAGAAACTGCATGTGATTCAACTCCATTTAGGACTGGGAAACAAACGATAGCTTGCCTTACAAGACACACACTCTGCTTTTGAGAAAAGAGCACTCTTTTACTCTCCTGTGTTTCCTATAGGGCCAGAACAGTGAACTTGCTCAGAACAAATGAACTGTGCTTCCTACACTCACGGGCCATATCTAGTTCAACTCTGCTTAGGAAACTGAGAAGAACAGTAGCTCCTCTTCAGTCCAATACACTGTACTTCCTGGGAACAGACGTGAGAGCTATTTGCACTGTGTATGGCATTTGGAGCACAATAGTGACTCTTCTTACCAGAAAACAACTCTTGCTCGTAGGACCAGAAACTGCATGTGATTCAACTCCATTTGGGACTGGGAAACAAATGCTAGCTCGCCTTACAAGAAACACACTCTGCTTTTGAGAAAAGAGCACTCTTCTACTCTACTGTGTTTCCTATGGGGTCCAAACAGTGAGCTTTCTCAGAACAAAAGAACTGTGCTTCCTACACACATGAACCATATCTAGTTAAACTCTGCTTAGGAAACTGTCAAGAACAATAGCTCCTATTAAGTCCAATAAACTGTACTTGCTGGGAACAGACGTGAGTGGTTTTTGCACTGTGTATGGCATTTGGAGCACAATAGTGACTCTTCTTTCCAGAAAACAACTCTTTCTCGTAGGACCAAAAACTGCATGTGACTCAACTCCATTTAAGACTGGGAAACAAACGCGAGCACGCCTTACAAGAAACACACTCTGCTTTAGAGAAAAGAGCACTCTTCTACTCTACAGTGTTTCCTATAGGGCCAGAACAGTGAGCTTGCTCAGAACATAATAACTGTGCTTCCTACACACACGGGCCATATCTAGTTCAACTCTGCTTAGGAAACTGACAAGAACAGTAGGTCCTCTTCAGTCCGATACACTGTACTTGCTGGGAACAGACTCGAGTGCTATTTGCACTGTGTATGGCAATTGGAGCACAATAGTGACTTGTCTTACCAGAAAACAACTCTTCCTCGTAGGACAAAAAACTGCATGTGACTCAACTCCATTTAGGACTGGGAAACAAACTCTAGCTCGCCTTACAAGAAACACACTCTACTTTTGAGAAAAGAGCACTCTTCTACTCTACTGTGTTTCCTATAGGGCCAGAACAGTGAGGTTGCTCAGAACAAATGAACTGTGCTTCCTAGACACACGGGCCATATCTAGTTCAACTCTGCTTAGGAAACTGAGAAGAATAGTAGCTCCTCTTCAGTCCAATACACTGTACTTGCTGGGAACAGACGCGAGTGCTATTTGCACTGTGTATGGCAATGGGAGCAATATAGTGACTTTCCTTACCAGAAAACAACTCTTGCTCATAAGACCAGAAACTGCATGTGATTCAACACTATTTATAACTGGGAAACAAACGCTAGCTCGCATTACATGAAACACGCTCTGCTTTAGATAAAAGAGCATTCTTCTACTCTACTGTGTTTCCTATAGGGCCAGAACAGTGAGCTTGCTCAGAACATAAGAACTGTGCTTCCTACACACACGGGCCATATCTAGTTCAACTCTGCTTAGGAAACTGACAAGAACAGTAGCTCCTCTTCAGTCCAATACACTGTAATTCCTGGGAACAGACGCGAGTGCTATTTGTACTGTGTATGGCAATGGGAACACAATAGTGACTTTCCTTACCAGAAAACAACTCTTGCTCGTAGGACCAGAAACTGCATGGGATTCCACTTAACTTAGGACTGGGATACAAACGCTAGCTCACCTTACATGAAACACACTCTGCTTTAGAGGAAAGAGCACTCTTCTACTCCACTGTGTTTCCTATAGGGCCAGAACAGTGAGCTTGCTCAGAACATAATAACTGTGCTTCCTCCACACACGGGCCATATCTAGTTAAACTCTGCTTAGGAAACTGACAAGAACAGTACCTCCTCTTCAGTCCGATACACTGTACTTTCTGAAAACAGACGCGAGTGCTATTTGCACTGTGTATGGCAATGGGAGCACAATAGTGACTCACCTTACCAAAAACAACTCTTGCTCGTACAACCAGAAACTGCTTGTGATTCAACTCCATTTAGGACTGGGAAACAAACGCTAGCTCGCCTTACAAGACACACACTCTGCTTTTGAGAAAAGAGCACTCATTTACTCTCCTGTGTTTCCTATAGGGCCAGAACAGTGAACTTGCTCAGAACAAATGAACTGTGCTTCCTACACTCACAGGCCATATCTAGTTCAACTCTGCTTTGGAAAATGACAAGAACAGTAGCTCCTCTTCAGTCCGATACACTGTACTTGCTGGGAACAGACGTGAGTGCTATTTCCACTGTTTATGGCAATGGGAGCGCTATAGTGACTTTCCTTACCAGAAAACAACTCTTGCTCATAGGACCAGAAACTGCATGTGATTCAACTCCATTTAGGAATGGGAAACAAACGGTAGCTTGCCTTACAAGAAACACACTCTGCTTTTGAGAAAACAGCACTCTTCTACTCTACTGTGTTTCCTATGGGGTCCGAACAGTGAGCTTGCTCAGAACAAAAGAACTGTGCTTCCTACACACACGGCCATATCTATTTCAATTCTGCTTAAAAACCTGACAAGAACAGTAGATACTCTTCAGTCCAATACACTGTACTTGCGGGGATCAGACGCCAGTGCTATTTGTCCTGTGTATGGCAATGGCAGCGCAATAGTGACTCTTCTTACCATAAAACAACTCTTGCTCGTAGGACCAGAAACTGCTTGTGATTCAACTCCATTTAGGAGTGGGAAACAAACGCTAGTTCGCCTTACAAGAAACACACTCTGCTTTAGAGAAAAGAGCACTCTTCTACTCTACTGTGTTTCCTATAGGGCCAGAACAGTGAGCTTGCTCAGAACAAAAGAACTGTGCTTCCTACACACGGGCCATATCTAGTTCAACTCTGCTTAGGAAACTGACAAGAACAGTAGCTCCTCTTCAGTCCGATACACTGTAATTCCTGGGAACAGACGCGAGTGCTATTTGTACTGTGTATGGCAATGGGAGCACAATAGTGACTTTCCTTACCAGAAAACAACTCTTGCTCGTAGGACCAGAAACTGCATGTGATTCAACTCCATTTAGGACTGGGAAACAAACACTAGCTCGCCTTACAAGAAACACACTCTGCTTTTGAGAAAAGACACTCTTCTACTCTACTGTGTTTTTTATGGGGTCCGAACAGTGAGCTTGCTCAGAACAAAAGAACTGTGCTTCCTACACACACGGCCATATCTAGTTCAATTCTGCTTAGGAACCTGACAAGAACAGTAGATCCTATTCAGTGCAATACACTGTACTTGCTGGGAACAGACGCGAGTGCTATTTGCATTGTGTATGGCAATGGGAGCACAATCGTGACTTTCCTTACCAGAAAACAACTCTTGCTCTTAGGACCAGAAACTGCATGGGATTCAACTCCATTTAGGACTGGGAAACAAAAGCTAGCTCGCCTTACAAGAAACACACTCTGCTTTAGAGAAAAGAGCACTCTTCTACTCTACTGTGTTTCCTATGGGGTCCAAACAGTGAGCTTGCTCAGAACAAAAGAACTGTGCTTCCTACACACACGGCCATATCTAGTTCAATTCTGCTTAGGAAAATGAGAAGAACAGTAGCTCCTCTTCAGTCCAATACACTGTACTTCCTGGGATCAGACGTGAGAGCTATTTGCACTGTGTATGGCTTTTGGAGCACAATAGTGACTCTTCTTACCAGAAAACAACTCTTGCTCGTAGGACCAGAAACTGCATGTGATTCAACTCCATTTAGGACTGGGAAACAAACGCTAGCTCGCCTTACAAGAAACACACTCTGCTTTAGAGAAAAGAGCACTCTTCTACTCTACTGTGTTTCCTATGGGGTCCAAACAGTGAGCTTTCTCAGAACAAAAGAACTGTGCTTCCTACACACACGGGCCATATGTAGTTCAACTCTGCTTAGGAAACTGACAAGAACAGTAGGTCCTCTTCAGTCCGATACACTGTACTTGCTGAGAACAGACTCGAGTGCTATTTGCACTGTGTATGGCAATTGGAGCACAATAGTGACTTGTCTTACCAGAAAACAACTCTTCCTCGTAGGACAAAAAACTGCATGTGACTCAACTCCATTTAGGACTGGGAAACAAACTCTAGCTCGCCTTACAAGAAACACACTCTGCTTTTGAGAAAAGAGCACTCTTCTACTCTACTGTGTTTCCTATAGGGCCACAACAGTGAGGTTGCTCAGAACAAATGAACTGTGCTTCCTAGACACACGGGCCATATCTAGTTCAACTCTGCTTAGGAAACTGAGAAGAATAGTAGCTCCTCTTCAGTCCAATACACTGTACTTGCTGGGAACAGACGCGAGTGCTATTTGCACTGTGTAAGGCAATGGGAGCAATATAGTGACTTTCCTTACCAGAAAACAACTCTTGCTCATAAGAATAGAAACTGCATGTGATTCAACACTATTTATACCTGGGAAACAAACGCTAGCTCTCATTACATGAAACACGCTCTGCTTTAGATAAAAGAGCATTCTTCTACTCTACTGTTTTTCCTATAGGGCCAGAACAGTGAGCTTGCTCAGAACATAATAACTGTGCTTCCTAGACACACGGGCCATATCTAGTTCAACTCTGCTTAGGAAACTGAGAAGAACAGTAGCTCCTCTTCACTCCAATACACTGTACTTGATGGGAACAGCCGCGAGTGCTATTTGCACTGTGTATGGCAATGGGAGCACAATGTGACTTTCCTTACCAGAAAACAACTCTTGTTCGTAGGACCAGAAACTGCATGTGATTCAACTCCATTTAGGACTAGGAAACAAACGCTAGCTTGCCTTACAAGAAACACACTCTGCTTTAGATAAAAGAGCACTCATCTACTCTACTGTGTTTCCTATAGGGCCAGAACAGTGAGCTTGCTCAGAACATAAGAACTGTGCTTCCTACACACACGGGCCATATCTAGTTCAACTCTGCTTAAGAAACTGACAAGAACAGTAGCTCCTCTTCAGTCCGATACACTGTAATTCCTGGGAACAGACGCGAGTGCCATTGGTCCTGTGTATGGCAATGGGAGCGCAATAGTGACTATTCTTACCATAAAACAACTCATGCTCGTAGGACCAGAAACTGCATGGGATTCCACTTAACTTAGGACTGGGATACAAACGCTAGCTCGCCTTACATGAAACACACTCTGCTTTAGAGGAAAGAGCACTCTTCTACTCTACTGTGTTTCCTATGGGGTCCAAACCGTGAGCTTGCTCAGAACAAAAGAACTGTGCTTCCTACACACACAGAGCATATCTAGTTCAACTCTGCTTAGGAAACTGACAAGAACAGTAGCTCCTCTTCAGTCCAATACACTGTACTTGCTGGGAACAGACGCGAGTGCTATTTGCACTGTGTATGGCATTTGGAGCACAATAGTGACTCTTCTTACCAGAAAACATCTCTTGCTGGTAGTACCAAAAACTGCCTGTGACTCAACTCCATTTAGGACTGGGAAACAAACGCGAGCTCGCCTTACAAGAAACACACTCTGCTTTAGAGAAAAGAGCACTCCTCTACTCTACTGTGTTTCCTATAGGGCCAGAACATTGAGCTTGCTCAGAACATAATGACTGTGCTTCCTAGACACACGGGCCACATCTAGTTCAACTCTGCTTAGAAAACTGAGAAGAACAGTAGCTCCTCTTCACTCCAATACACTGTACTTGTTGGGAACAGACGCGAGTGCTATTTGCACTGTGTATGGCAATGGGAGCACAATAGTGACTTTCCTTACCAGAAAACAACTCTTGCTCTTAGGACCAGAAACTGCATGGGATTCAACTCCATTTAGGACTGGGAAACAAAAGCTAGCTCGCCTTACAAGAAACACACTGTGCTTTTTAGAAAAGAGCACTCTTCTACTCTACTGTGTTTCCTATGGGGTCCAAACAGTGAGCTTGCTCAGAACAAAAGAACTGTGCTTACTAGACACACGGCCATATCTAGTTCAATTCTGCTTAGGAACCTGACAAGAACAGTAGATCCTCTTCAGTCCAATACACTGTACTTGCTGCGATCAGACGCCAGTGCTATTTGCAGTGTTTATGGCAATGAGAACGCAATAGTGACTTTCCTTACAAGAAAACAACTCTTGCTCGTAGGAATAGAAATTGCATGTGATTCAAGCCATTTAGGACTGGGAAACAAATGCTAGCTCGCCTTACAAAAACACACTCTCCTTTTGCGAAAAGAGCACTCTTCTACTCTACTGTGTTTCCTATAGGGCAAGAACAGTGAGCTTACTCAGATCAAATGAACTGTGCTTCCTACACACACAGATAATATCTAGTTCAACTCTGCATAGGAAACTGAGAAGAACAGTAGCTCCTCTTCATTCCAATACACTGTAATTGCTGGGAACATACGCGAGTGCTATTTGCACTGTGTATGGCAATGAGAACACAATAGTGACTTTCCTTACCAGAAAACAACTCTTGCTCGTAGGACCACAAACTGCATGTGATTCAACGCCATTTAGGACTGGGAAACAAATGCTAGCTCGCCTTACGAGAAAAACACTCTGCTTTAGAGAAAAGAGCACTCTTCTACTCCACTGTGTTTCCTAGGGTTCCAAACAGTGAGCTTGCTCAGAACAAAGGAACTGTGCTTCCTACACACACGGACCATATCTAGTTCAACACTGCTTAGGAAACTGACAAGAACAGTAGCTCCTCTTCAGTCCGATCCACTGTAATTGTTGGGAACAGACGCGAGTGCTATTTGCACTGTGTATGGCAATGGGAGCGCAATAGTGACTTTCCTTACCAGAAAACAACTCTTGTTCGTAGGACCAGAAACTGCATGTGATTCAACTCCATTTAGGACTAGGAAACAAACGCTAGCTCGCCTTACAAAAACCACTCTGCTTTTGAGAAAAGAGCACTCTTCTACTCTACTGTGTTTCCTATAGGGCCAGAACAGTGAGCTTGCTCAGAACAAAAGAACTGTGCTTCCTACACACGGGCCATATCTAGTTCAACTCTGCTTAGGAAACTGACAAGAACAGTAGCTCCTATTCAGTCCAATACACTGTACTTGCTGGGAACAGACGCGAGTGCTATTTGCACTGTATATGGCAATGGGAGCACAATAGTGACTTTTCTTACCAGAAAACAACTCTTGCTCGTAGGACCACAAACTGCATGTGATTCAACTCCATTTAGGAATGGGAAACAAACGGTAGCTTGCTTTACAAGAAACACACTCTGCTTTTGAGAAAAGAGCACTCTTCTACTCTACTGTGTTTCCTATGGGGTCCGAACAGTGAGCTTGCTCAGAACAAAAGAACTGTGCTTCCTACACACACGGCCATATCTATTTCAATTCTGCTTAAAAACCTGACAGAACAGTAGATCCTCTTCAGTCCAATACACTGTACTTGCTGGGAACAGACGCCACTGCTATTTGTCCTGTGTATGGCAATGGCAGTGCAATAGTGACTCTTCTTACCATAAAACAACTCTTGCTCGTAGGACCAGAAACTGCATGTGATTCAACTCCATTTAGGAGTGGGAAACAAACGCTAGTTCGCCTTACAAGAAACACACTCTGCTTTAGAGAAAAGAGCACTCTTCTACTCTACTGAGTTTCCTATAGGGCCAGAAGAGTGAGCTTGCTCAGAACAAAAGAACTGTGCTTCCTATACACGGGCCATATCTAGTTCAACTCTGCTTAGGAAACTGACAAGAACAGTAGCTCCTATTCAGTCCAATACACTGTACTTGCTGGTAACAGACGCGAGTGCTACTTGCACTGTATATGGCAATGGGAGCACAATAGTGACTTTCCTTACCAGAAAACAACTCTTGACCCTAGGAATAGAAATTGCATGTGATTCAACGCCATTTAGGACTGGGAAACAAATGCTAGCTCGCCTTACAAAAACACACTCTCCTTTTGCGAAAAGAGCACTCTTCTACTCTACTGTGTTTCCTATAGCGCAAGAACAGTGAGCTTGCTCAGATCAAATGAACTGTGCTTCCTCCACACACAGATAATATCTAGTTCAACTCTGCATAGGAAACTGACAAGAACAGTAGATCCTCTTCAGTGCGATACACTGTACTTGCTGAAAACAGACGCCAGTGCTATTTGCACTGTGTATGGCAATTGGAGCACAATAGTGACTCACCTTACCAGAAACAACTCTTGCTCGTACAACCAGAAACTGCTTGTGATTCAACTCCATTTAGGACTGGGATACAAACGCTAGCTCGCCTTACAAGACACACACTCTGCTTTTGAGAAAAGGGCACTCTTTTACTCTCCTGTGTTTCCTATAAGGCCAGAACAGTGAATTTGCTCAGAACAAATGAACTGTGCTTCCTACACTCACGGGCCATATCTAGTTCAACTCTGCTTAGGAAACTGACAAGAACAGTAGCTCCTCTTCAGTCCAATACACTGTACTTGCTGGGAACAGACGCGAGTGCTATTTGCACTGTGTATGGCATTTGGAGCGCAATAGTGACTCTTCTTACCAGAAAACAACTCTTGCTCTTAGGACCAAAAACTGCCTGTGACTCAACTCCATTTAGGACTGGGAAACAAACATGAGCTCGCCTTACAAGAAACACAGTCTGCTTTAGAGAAAAGAGCACTCTTCTACTCCACTGTGTTTCCTATAGGGCCAGAACAGTGAGCTTGCTGAGAACATAATAACTGTGCTTCCTCCACACATGGGCCATATCTAGTTAAACTCTGCTTAGGAAACTGACAAGAACAGTAGCTCCTCTTCAGTGCGATACACTGTACTTGCTGAAAACAGACGCGAGTGCTATTTGCACTGTGTATGGCAATTGGAGCACAATAGTGACTCACCTTACCAGAAACAACTCTTGCTCGTACAACCAGAAACTGCTTGTGATTCAACTCCATTTAGGACTGGGAAACAAACGCTAGCTTGCCTTACAAGACACACACTCTGCTTTTGAGAAAAGAGCACTCTTTTACTCTCCTGTGTTTCCTATAGGGCCAGAACAGTGAACTTGCTCAGAACAAATGAACTGTGCTTCCTACACTCACGGGCCATATCTAGTTCAACTCTGCTTAGGAAACTGAGAAGAACAGTAGCTCCTCTTCAGTCCAATACACTGTACTTGCTGAAAACAGACGCCAGTGCTATTTGCACTGTGTATGGCAATTGGAGCACAATAGTGACTCACCTTACCAGAAACAGCTCTTGCTCGTAGGACCAGAAACTGCATGTGATTCAACTCCATTTAGGACTGGGAAACAAACGCTAGCTCGCCTTACAAGAAACACACTCTGCTTTTGAGAAAAGAGCACTCTTCTACACTACTGTGTTTCCTATGGGGTCCAAACAGTGAGCTTTCTCAGAACAAAAGAACTGTGCTTCCTACACACATGGACCATATCTAGTTAAACTCTGCTTAGGAAACTGTCAAGAACAATAGCTCCTATTAAGTCCAATAAACTGTACTTGCTGGGAACAGACGCGAGTGCTATTTGCACTGAGTAGGGCATTTGGAGCACAATAGTGACTCTTCTTTCCAGAAAACAACTCTTTCTCGTAGGACCAAAAACTGCATGTGACTCAACTCCATTTAGGACTGGGAAACAAACGCTAGCTCGCCTTACAAGAAACACACTCTGCTTTTGAGAAAAGAGCACTCTTCTACTCTACTGTGTTTCCTATGGGGTCCAAACAGTGAGCTTGCTCAGAACAAAAGAACTGTGCTTCCTACACACACGGCCATATCTAGTTTAACTCTGCTTATGAACCTGACAAGAACAGTAGATCCTCTTCAGTCCAATACACTGTACTTGCTGGGAACAGACGGGAGTGCTATTTGCACTGTATATGGCAATGGGAGCGCAATAGTGACTTTCCTTACCAGAAAACAACTCTTGCTCGTAGGACCAGAAACTGCATGTATTCAACTCCATTTAGGACTGAGAAACAAACGCTAGCTTGCCTTACAAAAAACACACTCTGCTTTTGAGAAAAGAGCACTCTTCTACTCTACTGTGTTTCCTATGGGGTCCGAACAGTGAGCTTGCTCAGAACAAAAGAACTGTGCTTCCTACGCACACGGCCATATCTAGTTCAATTCTGCTTAGGAACCTGACAAGAACAGTAGATCCTCTTCAGTCCAATACACTGTACTTGCTGTGAACAGACGCTAGTGCTATTTGTCCTGTGTATGGCAATGGGAGCACAATGTGACTTTCATTACCAGAAAACAACTCTTGTTCGTAGGACCAGAAACTGCATGTGATTCAACTCCATTTAGGACTGGGAAACAAACGATAGCTTGCCTTACAAGAAACACACTCTGCTTTAGAGAAAAGAGCACTCATCTACTCTACTGTGTTTCCTGTAGTGCCAGAACAGTGAGCTTGCTCAGAACATAAGAACTGTGCTTCCTACACACACGGGCCATATCTAGTTCAACTCTGCTTAGGATACTGACAAGAACAGTAGCTCCTCTTCAGTCCGATACACTGTACTTGCTGGGAACAGACGCGAGTGCTATTTGCACTGTGTATGGCATTTGGAGCGCAATAGTGACTCTTCTTACCAGAAAACCTCTCTTGCTCATAGAACCAAAAACTGCCTGTGACTCAACTCTATTTAGGACTGGGAAACAAATGCGAGCTCGCCTTACAAGAAATACACTCTACTTTAGAGAAAAAGCACTCTTCAACTCTACTGTGTTTCCTATAGAGCCAGAACAGTGTGCTTGCTCAGAACATAATAACTGTGCTTTCTACACAAACGGGCCATATCTATTTCAACTCTGCTTAGGAACCTGACAAGAACAGTAGATCCTCTTCAGTCCAATACACTGTACTTGCTGGGAACAGACAGGAGTGCTATTTGCACTGTGTAATGCAATGGGAGCGCAACAGTGACTTTCCTTACCAGAAAACAACTCTTGTTTGTAGGAACAGAAACTGCATGTGATTCAACTCCATTTAGGACTGGGAAACAAACGCTAGCTCGCCTTACAAGAAACACACTCTGCTTTTGAGAAAAGAGCACTCTTCTACTCTACTGTGTTTCCTATGGGGTCCGAACAATGAGCTTGCTCAGAACAAAAAAACTGTGCTTCCTACACACACGGCCATATCTATATCAATTCTGTTTAGGAACCTGACAAGAACAGTAGATCCTCTTCCTTCCAATACACTGTACTTGCTGAGAACAGACGCGAGTGCTATTTGCACTGTGTATGGCAATTTGAGCACAATAGTGACTCTTCTTACCAGAAAACAACTCTTGCTCGTAGGACCAAAAACTGCATGTGACTCAACTCCATTTAAGACTGGGAAACAAACGCTAGCTCGCCTTACAAGAAACACACACTGCTTTTGAGAAAAGAGCACTCTTCTACTCTTCTGTGTTTCCTATAGGGCCAAAAAGTGAGCTTGCTCAGAAAAAAAAGAACTGTGCTTCCTGCACACACGGACCATATCTAGTTCAACTCTGCTTAGGAAACTGACAAGAACAGTAGCTCCTCTTCAGTCCGATACACTGTAATAGCTGGGAACACATGCGAGTGCTATTTGCACTGTGTATGTCAATGGGAGCGCAATAGTGGCTTTCCTTACCAGAAAACAACTCTTGCTCGTAGGACCAGAAACTTCATGTGATTCAACTCCATTTAGGACTGGGAAAGAAACGCTAGCTCGCCTTACATGAAACACACGCTGCTTTTGAGAAAAGAGCACTCTTCTACTCTACTGTGTTTCCAATGGGGTCCGAACAGTGAGCTTCTCAGAACAAAAGAAGTGTGCTTCCTGCACACAGGGGCCATATCTATTCAATTCTGGTTAGGAAACTGACAAGAACACTAGATCCTCTTCAGTCCAATACACTGTACTTGCTGGGAACAGATGCAAGTGCTATTTGCACTGTGTATGGCAATCGAGTGCAATAGTGACTCTTCTTACCAGAAAACAACTCTTGCTCCTAGGACCAGAAACTGAATGTGATTCAACTCCATTTAAGACTGGGAAACAAACGCTAGCATGCCTTAAGAAAAACACTCTGCTTTTGAGAAAAGAGCACTCTTCTATTCTTCTGTGTTTCCTATAGGGCCAGAAAAGTGAGCTTGATCAGAACAAAAGAACTGTGCTTCCTACACACATGGACCAGATCTAGTTCAACTCTGCTTAGGAAACTGACAAGAACAGTATCTCCTATTCAGTCCAATACACTGTACTTGCTGGGAACAGACGCGAGCGCTATTTGCACTGTGTATGGAATTTGGAGCACAATAGTGACTCTTCTTACAAGAAAACAACTCTTGCTCGTAGGAACAAAAACTGCCTGTGACTCAACTCCATTTATGACTGGGAAACAAACGCTAGCTCACCTTACAAAAAACACACTCTGCTTTAGAGAAAAGAACACTCTTCTACTCTACTGTGTTTCCTATAGGGATAGAACAGTGAGCTTGCTCAGAACAAGAGAACTGTGCTTCCTACACGCACGGGCCATATCTCGTTCAACTCTGCTTAGGAAACTGACAAGAACAGTAGCTCCTCTTCAGTCCGATACACTGTACTTGCTGGGAACAAACGCGAGTGCTATTTGCACTGTGTATGGCAGTGGGAACACAATAGTGACTTTCCTTACCAGAAAACAACTGTTGCTCGTTGGACCAGAAACTGCATGTGATTCAACTCCATTTAGGACTGCGAAACAAATGCTACCTCGCCTTACAAGAAACACACTCTGCTTTTGAGAAAAGAACACTCTTCTACTCTACTGTGTTTCTTATGGGGTCCGAACAGTGAGCTTGCTCAGAATAAAAAATCTATGCTTCCTCCACACACGGCCATATCTAGTTCAATTCTGCTAAGGAACCTGACATGAACAGTAGATCCTCTTCAGACCAATACACTTGTACTTGCTGGGAACAGACAACAGTGCTATTTGTCCTGTGTATGGCAATGGCAGCACAATAGTGACTCTTCTTACCAGAAAAGAACTCTTGCTTTTAGGACCAGAAACTGCATGGGATTCAACTCCATTTAGGAATGGGAAACAAACGCTAGCTCGTCTTACAAGAAACACACTCTGCTTTTGAGAAAAGAGCACTCTTCTACTCTACTGTGTATCCTGTGGGGTCCAAACAGTGAGCTTGCTCAGAACAAAAGAACTGTGCTTCCTACACACACGGACCATATCTAGTTCAACTCTGCTTAGGAAACTGACAAGAACAGTAGCTCCTCTTCAGTCCGATACACTGTAATTGTTGGGAATAGACGCGAGTGCTATTTGCACTGTGTATGGCAATGGGAGCGCAATAGTGACTCTCCTTACCAGAAAACAACTCTTGTTCGTAGGACCAGAAACTGCATGTGATTCAACTCCATTTAAGACTAGGAAACAAACGCTAGCTCGCCTTACAAAAACCACTCTGCTTTTGAGAAAAGAGCACTCTTCTACTCTACTGTGTTTCCTATAGGGCCAGAACAGTGAGCTTGCTCAGAACAAATGAACTGTGCTTCCTAGACACACGGGCCATATCTAGTTCAACTCTGCTTATGAACCTGACAAGAACAGTAGCTCCTCTTCAGTCCAATACACTGTACTTGCTGGGAACAGACGGGAGTGCTATTTGCACTGTATATGGCAATGGGAGCGCAATAGTGACTTTCCTTACCAGAAAACAACTCTTGCTTGTAGGACCAGAAACTGCATGTATTCAACTCCATTTAGGACTGAGAAACAAACGCTAGCTTGCCTTACAAAAAACACACTCTACTTTTGAGAAAAGAGCACTCTTCTACTCTACTGTGTTTCCTATGGGGTCCGAACAGTGAGCTTGCTAAGAACAAAAGAACTGTGCTTCCTACGCACACGGCCATATCTAGTTCAATTCTGCTTAGGAACCTGACAAGAACAGTAGATCCTCTTCAGTCCAATACACTGTACTTGCTGCAAACAGACGCCAGTGCTATTTGTCCTGTGTATGGCAATGGGAGCACAATGTGACTTTCATTACCAGAAAACAACTCTTGTTCGTAGGACCAGAAACTGCATGTGATTCAACTCCATTTAGGACTGGGAAACAAACGATAGCTTGCCTTACAAGAAACACACTCTGCTTTAGAGAAAAGAGCACTCATCTACTCTACTGTGTTTCCTGTAGTGCCAGAACAGTGAGCTTGCTCAGAACATAAGAACTGTGCTTCCTACACACACGGGCCATATCTAGTTCAACTCTGCTTAGGAAACTGACAAGAACAGTAGCTCCTCTTCAGTCCGATACACTGTACTTGCTGGGAACAGACGCGAGTGCTATTTGCACTGTGTATGGCATTTGGAGCGCAATAGTGACTCTTCTTACCAGAAAACATTTCTTGCTCATAGAACCAAAAACTGACTGTGACTCAACTCTATTTAGGACTGGGAAACAAATGCGAGCTCGCCTTACAAGAAATACACTCTACTTTAGAGAAAAAGCACTCTTCAACTCTACTGTGTTTCCTATAGGGCCAGAACAGTGTGCTTGCTCAGAACATAATAACTGTGCTTTCTACACACACGGGCCATATCTATTTCAACTCTGCTTAGGAACCTGACAAGAACAGTAGATCCTCTTCAGTCCAATACACTGTACTTGCTGGGAACAGACAGGAGTGCTATTTGCACTGTGTATGGCAATGAGAGCGCAACAGTGACTTTCCTTACCAGAAAACAACTCTTGTTTGTAGGAACAGAAACTGCATGTGATTCAACTCCATTTAGGACTGGGAAACAAACGCTAGCTCGCCTTACAAGAAACACACTCTGCTTTTGAGAAAAGAGCACTCTTCTACTCTACTGTGTTTCCTATGGGGTCCGAACAATGAGCTTGCTCAGAACAAAAAAACTGTGCTTCCTACACACACGGCCATATCTAGATCAATTCTGTTTAGGAACCTGACAAGAACAGTAGATCCTCTTCCTTCCAATACACTGTACTTGCTGAGAACAGACGCGAGTGCTATTTGCACTGTGTATGGCAATTTGAGCGCAATAGTGACTCTTCTTACCAGAAAACAACTCTTGCTCGTAGGACCAAAAACTGCATGTGACTCAACTCCATTTAAGACTGGGAAACAAACGCTAGCTCGCCTTACAAGAAACACACACTGCTTTTGAGAAAAGAGCACTCTTCTACTCTACTGTGTTTCTTATGGGGTCCGAACAGTGAGCTTGCTCAGAATAAAAAATCTATGCTTCCTCCACACACGGCCATATCTAGTTCAATTCTGCTTAGGAACCTGACATGAACAGTAGATCCTCTTCAGACCAATACAGTTGTACTTTCTGGGAACAGACAACAGTGCTATTTGTCCTGTGTATGGCAATGGCAGCACAATAGTGACTCTTCTTACCAGAAAAGAACTCTTGCTTTTAGGACCAGAAACTGCATGGGATTCAACTCCATTTAGGAATGGGAAACAAACGCTAGCTCGTCTTACAAGAAACACACTCTGCTTTTGAGAAAAGAGCACTCTTCTACTCTACTGTGTTTCCTGTGGGGTCCAAACAGTGAGCTTGCTCAGAACAAAAGAACTGTGCTTCCTACACACACGGACCATATCTAGTTCAACTCTGCATAGGAAACTGAGAAGAACAGTAGCTCCTCTTCAGTCCGATACACTGTAATTGTTGGGAACAGACGCGAGTGCTAATTGCACTGTGTATGGCAATGGGAGCGCAATAGTGACTTTCCTTACCAGAAAACAACTCTTGCTCTTAGGACCAGAAACTGCATGGGATTCAACTCCATTTAGGACTGGGAAACAAAAGCTAGCTCGCCTTACAAGAAACACACTCTGCTTTAGAGAAAAGAGCACTCTTCTACTCTACTGTGTTTCCTATGGGGTCCAAACAGTGAGCTTGCTCAGAACAAAAGAACTGTGCTTCCTACATACATGGACCATATCTAGTTCAACTCTGCTTAGGAAACTGAGAAGAACAGTAGCTCTTCTTCAGTCCAATACACTGTACTTGCTGGGAACATACGCGAGTGCTATTTGCACTGTGTATGGCATTTGGAGCGCAATAGTGACTCTTCTTACCAGAAAACAACTCTTGCTCTTAGGACCAAAAACTGCCTTTGACTCAACTCCATTTAGGACTGGGAAACAAACATGAGCTCGCCTTACAAGAAACACAGTCTGCTTTAGAGAAAAGAGCACTCTTCTACTCCACTGTGTTTCCTATAGGGCCAGAACAGTGAGCTTGCTCAGAACATAATAACTGTGCTTCCTCCACACACGGGGCATATCTAGTTAAACTCTGCTTAGGAAACTGACAAGAACAGTAGCTCCTCTTCAGTCCGATACACTGTACTTGCTGAAAACAGACGCGAGTGCTATTTGCACTGTGTATGGCAATTGGAGCACAATAGTGACTCACCTTACCAGAAACAACTCTTGCTCGTACAACCAGAAACTGCTTGTGATTCAACTCCATTTAGGACTGGAAAACAAACGCTAGCTTGCCTTACAAGACACACACTCTGCTTTTGAGAAAAGAGCACTCTTTTACTCTCCTGTGTTTCCTATAGGGCCAGAACAGTGAACTTGCTCAGAACAAATGAACTGTGCTTCCTACACTCACGGGCCATATCTAGTTCAACTCTGATTAGGAAACTGAGAAGAACAGTAGCTCCTCTTCAGTCCAATACACTGTACTTGCTGGGAACAGACGCGAGAGCTATTTGCACTGTGTATGGCATTTGGAGCACAATAGTGACTCTTCTTACCAGAAAACAACTCTTGCTCGTAGGACCAAAAACTGCTTGTGACTCAACTCCATTTAGGACTGGGAAACAAACACGAGCTCGCCTTACAAGAAACACACTGTGCTTTAGAGAAAAGAGCACTCTTCTACTCTACTGTGTTTCCTATAGGGCCAGAACAGTGAGCTTGCTCAGAACATAACAACTGTGCTTCCTACACACACGGGCCATATCTAGTTCAACTCTGCTTAGGAAACTGACAAGAACAGTAGCTCCTCTTCAGTCCGATACAGTGTACTTGCTTAGAACAGACGCGAATGCTATTTGCACTGTGTATGGCAATGGGAGCACAATAGTGACTTTCCTTACCAGAAAACAACTCTTGCTCGCAGGACCAGAAACTGCATGTGATCCAACTCCATTTAGGACTGGGAAACAAACGCTAGCTCGCCTTTCAAGAAACACACTCTGCTTTTGAGAAAAGAGCACTCTTCTACTCTACTGTGTTTCCTATGGGGTCCAAACATTGAGCTTTCTCAGAACAAAAGAACTGTGCTTCCTACACACATGGACCATATCTAGTTAAACTCTACTTAGGAAACTGTCAAGAACAATAGCTCCTATTAAGTCCAATAAACTGTACTTGCTGGGAACAGACGCGAGTGCTATTTGCACTGTGTATGGCATTTGGAGCACAATAGTGACTCTTCTTTCCAGAAAACAACTCTTTCTCGTAGGACCAAAAACTGCATGTGACTCAACTCCATTTAAGACTGGGAAACAAATGCTAGCACGCCTTACAAGGAACACAATTTGCTTTAGAGAAAAGAGCACTCTTCTACTCTACATTGTTTCCTATGGGGTCCAAACAGTGAGCTTGCTCAGAACAAAAGAACTGTGCTTCCTACACACACGGCCATATCTAGTTCAATTCTGCTTAGGAACCTGACAAGAACAGTAGATCCTCTTCAGTCCAATACACTGTACTTGCTGCGATCAGACGCCAGTGCTATTTGCACTGTTTATGGCAATGAGAACGCAATAGTGACTTTCCTTACCAGAAAACAACTCTTGACCCTAGGAATAGAAATTGCATGTGATTCAACGCCATTTAGGACTGGGAAACAAATGCTACCTCGCCTTACAAAAACACACTCTCCTTTTGCGAAAAGAGCACTCTTCTACTCTACTGTGTTTCCTATAGCGCAAGAACAGTGAGCTTGCTCAGATCAAATGAACTGTGCTTCCTCCACACACAGATAATATCTAGTTCAACTCTGCATAGGAAACTGAGAAGAACAGTAGCTCCTCTTCATTCCAATACACTGTAATTGCTGGGAACATACGCGAGTGCTATTTGCACTGTGTATGGCAATGAGAACACAATAGTGACTTTCCTTACCAGAAAACAACTCTTGCTCGTAGGACCACAAACTGCATGTGATTCAACGCCATTTAGGACTGGGAAACAAATGCTAGCTCGCCTTACAAAAACACACTCTCCTTTTGCGAAAAGAGCACTCTTCTACTCTACTGTGTTTCCTATAGGGCAAGAACAGTGAGCTTGCTCAGATCAAATGAACTGTGCTTCCTACACACACAGATAATATCTAGTTCAACTCTGCATAGGAAACTGAGAAGAACAGTAGCTACTCTTCATTCCAATACACTGTAATTGCTGGGAACATACGCGAGTGCTATTTGCACTGTGTATGGCAATGAGAACACAATAGTGACTTTCCTTACCAGAAAACAACTCTTGCTCGTAGGACCACAAACTGCATGTGATTCAATGCCATTTAGGAATGGGAAACAAATGCTAGCTCGCCTTACAAGAAAAACACTCTGCTTTAGAGAAAAGAGCACTCTTCTACTCCACTGTGTTTCCTAGGGTTCCAAACAGTGAGCTTGCTCAGAACAAAGGAACTGTGCTTCCTACACACACGGACCATATCTAGTTCAACTCTTCTTAGGAAACTGACAAGAACAGTAGCTCCTCTTCAGTCCGATACACTGTAATTGTTGGGAACAGACGCGAGTGCTATTTGCACTGTGTATGGCAATGGGAGCGCAATAGTGACTTTCCTTACCAGAAAACAACTCTTGTTCGTAGGACCAGAAACTGCATGTGATTCAACTCCATTTAGGACTAGGAAACAAACGCTAGCTCGCCTTACAAAAACCACTCTGCTTTTGAGAAAAGAGCACTCTTCTACTCTACTGTGTTTCCTATAGGGCCAGAACAGTGAGCTTGCTCAGAACAAATGAACTGTGCTTCCTAGACACACGGGCCATATCTAGTTCAACTCTGCTTATGAACCTTGAAAGAACAGTAGCTCCTCTTCAGTCCAATACACTGTACTTGCTGGGAACAGACGGGAGTGCTATTTGCACTGTATATGGCAATGGGAGCGCAAGAGTGACTTTCCTTACCAGAAAACAACTCTTGCTCGTAGGACCAGAAACTGCATGTATTCAACTCCATTTAGGACTGAGAAACAAACGCTACTTTGCCTTACAAAAAACACACTCTGCTTTTGAGAAAACAGCACTCTTCTACTCTACTGTGTTTCCTATGGGGTCCGAACAGTGAGCTTGCTCAGAACAAAAGAACTGTGCTTCCTACGCACACGGCCATATCTAGTTCAATTCTGCTTAGGAACCTGACAAGAACAGTAGATCCTCTTCAGTCCAATACACTGTACTTGCTGCGAACAGACGCCATTGCTATTTGTCCTGTGTATGGCAATGGGAGCACAATGTGACTTTCATTACCAGAAAACATCTCTTGTTCGTAGGACCAGAAACTGCATGTGATTCAACTCCATTTAGGACTGGGAAACAAACGATAGCTTGCCTTACAAGAAACACACTCTGCTTTAGAGAAAAGAGCACTCATCTACTCTACTGTGTTTCCTGTAGTGCCAGAACAGTGAGCTTGCTCAGAACATAAGAACTGTGCTTCCTACACACACGGGCCATATCTAGTTCAACTCTGCTTAGGAAACTGACAAGAACAGTAGATCCTATTCAGTCCAATACACTGTACCTGCTGGGAACAGACGCATGTGCCATTGGTCCTGTGTATGACAATGGGAGCACAATAGTGACTATTCTTACCATAAAACAACTCATGCTCGTAGGACCAGAAATTGCATGGGATTCCACTTAACTTAGGACTGGGATACAAACGCTAGCTCGCCTTACATGAAACACACTCTGCTTTAGAGGAAAGAGCACTCTTCTACTCTACTGTGTTTCCTATGGGGTCCAAACAGTGAGCTTGCTCAGAACAAAAGAACTGTGCTTCCTACATACACAGAGCATATCTAGTTCAACTCTGCTTAGGAAACTGACAAGAACAGTAGCTCCTCTTCAGTCCAATACACTGTACTTGCTGGGAACAGACGCGAGTGCTATTTGCACTGTGTATGGCATTTGGAGCGCAATAGTGACTCTTCTTACCAGAAAACATCTCTTGCTGGTAGTACCAAAAACTGCCTGTGACTCAACTCCATTTAGGACTGGGAAACAAACGCGAGCTCGCCTTACAAGAAACACACTCTGCTTTAGAGAAAAGAGCACTCCTCTACTCTACTGTGTTTCCTATAGGGACAGAACATTGAGCTTGCTCAGAACATAATAACTGTGCTTCCTAGACACACGGGCCATATCTAGTTCAACTCTGCTTAGGAAACTGAGAAGAACAGTAGCTCCTCTTCACTCCAATACACTGTACTTGCTGGGAACAGACGCGAGTGCTATTTGCACTGTGTATGGCAATGGGAGCACAATAGTGACTTTCCTTACCAGAAAACAACTCTTGCTCTTAGGACCAGTAACTGCATGGGATTCAACTCCATTTAGGACTGGGAAACAAAAGCTAGCTCGCCTTACAAGAAACACACTCTGCTTTAGAGAAAAGAGTACTCTTCTACTCTACTGTGTTTCCTATGGGGTCCAAACAGTGAGCTTGCTCAGAACAAAAGAACTGTGCTTCCTACACACACGGCCATATCTAGTTCAATTCTGCTTAGGAACCTGACAAGAACAGTAGATCCTCTTCAGTCCAATACACTGTACTTGCTGCGATCAGACGCCAGTGCTATTTGCACTGTTTATGGCAATGAGAACGCAATAGTGACTTTCCTTACCAGAAAACAACTCTTGACCCTAGGAATAGAAATTGCATGTGATTCAACGCCATTTAGGACTGGGAAACAAATGCTACCTCGCCTTACAAAAACACACTCTCCTTTTGCGAAAAGAGCACTCTTCTACTCTACTGTGTTTCCTATAGGGCAAGAACAGTGAGCTTGCTCAGATCAAATGAACTGTGCTTCCTACACACACAGATAATATCTAGTTCAACTCTGCATAGGAAACTGAGAAGAACAGTAGCTCCTCTTCAGTCCGATACACTGTAATTGTTGGGAACATACGCGAGTGCTATTTGCACTGTGTATGGCAATGGGAGCGCAATAGTGACTTTCCTTACCAGAAAACAACTCTTGTTCGTAGGACCAGAAACTGCATGTGATTCAACTCCATTTAGGACTAGGAACCAAACGCTAGCTCGCCTTACAAAAACCTTTTGAGAAAAGAGCACTCTTCTACTCTACTGTGTTTCCTATAGGGCCAGAACAGTGAGCTTGCTCAGAACAAATGAACTGTGCTTCCTAGACACACGGGCCATATCTAGTTCAACTCTGCTTATGAACCTGACAAGAAAAGTAGCTCCTCTTCAGTCCAATACACTGTACTTGCTGCGAACAGACGCCAGTGCTATTTGTCCTGTGTATGGCAATGGGAGCACAATGTGACTTTCATTACCAGAAAACAACTCTTGTTCGTAGGACCAGAAACTGCATGTGATTCAACTCCATTTAGGACTGGGAAACAAACGATAGCTTGCCTTACAAGAAACACACTCTGCTTTAGAGAAAAGAGCACTCATCTACTCTACTGTGTTTCCTGTAGTGCCAGAACAGTGAGCTTGCTCAGAACATAAGAACTGTGCTTCCTACACACACGGGCCATATCTAGTTCAACTCTGCTTAGGAAACTGACAAGAACAGTAGCTCCTCTTCAGTCCGATACACTGTACTTGCTGGGAACAGACGCGAGTGCTATTTGCACTGTGTATGGCATTTGGAGCACAATAGTGACTCTTCTTACCAGAAAACCTCTCTTGCTCATAGAACCAAAAACTGCCTGTGACTCAACTCTATTTAGGACTGGGAAACAAATGCGAGCTCGCCTTACAAGAAATACACTCTACTTTAGAGAAAAAGCACTCTTCAACTCTACTGTGTTTCCTATAGGGCCAGAACAGTGTGCTTGCTCAGAACATAATAACTGTGCTTTCTACACACACGGGCCATATCTATTTCAACTCTGCTTAGGAACCTGACAAGAACAGTAGATCCTCTTCAGTCCAATACACTGTACTTGCTGGGAACAGACAGGAGTGCTATTTGCACTGTGTATGGCAATGAGAGCGCAACAGTGACTTTCCTTACCAGAAAACAACTCTTGTTTGTAGGAACAGAAACTGCATGTGATTCAACTCCATTTAGGACTGGGAAACAAACGCTAGCTCGCCTTACAAGAAACACACTCTGCTTTTGAGAAAAGAGCACTCTTCTACTCTACTGTGTTTCCTATGGGGTCCGAACAATGAGCTTGCTCAGAACAAAAAAACTGTGCTTCCTACACACACGGCCATATCTAGATCAATTCTGTTTAGGAACCTGACAAGAACAGTAGATCCTCTTCCTTCCAATACACTGTACTTGCTGAGAACAGACGCGAGTGCTATTTGCACTGTGTGTGGCAATTTGAGCGCAATAGTGACTCTTCTTACCAGAAAACAACTCTTGCTCGTAGGACCAAAAACTGCATGTGACTCAACTCCATTTAAGACTGGGAAACAAACGCTAGCTCGCCTTACAAGAAACACACACTGCTTTTGAGAAAAGAGCACTCTTCTACTCTACTGTGTTTCCTATAGGGCCAGAACAGTGAGCTTGCTCAGAAAAAAAAGAACTGTGCTTCCTGCACACACGGACCATATCTAGTTCAACTCTGCTTAGGAAACTGACAAGAACAGTAGCTCCTCTTCAGTCCGATACACTGTAATAGCTGGGAACACATGCGAGTGCTATTTGCACTGTGTATGTCAATGGGAGCGCAATAGTGACTTTCCTTACCAGAAAACAACTCTTGCTCGTAGGACCAGAAACTGCATGTGATTCAACTCCATTTAGGACTGGGAAAGAAACGCTAGCTCGCCTTACATGAAACACACGCTGCTTTTGAGAAAAGAGCACTCTTCTACTCTACTGTGTTTCCAATGGGGTCCGAACAGTGAGCTTGCTCAGAACAAAAGAAGTGTGCTTCCTGCACACAGGGGCCATATCTATTCAATTCTGGTTAGGAAACTGACAAGAACACTAGATCCTCTTCAGTCCAATACACTGTACTTGCTGGGAACAGATGCAAGTGCTATTTGCACTGTGTATGGCAATCAAGTGCAATAGTGACTCTTCTTACCAGAAAACAACTCTTGCTCCTAGGACCAGAAACTGAATGTGATTCAACTCCATTTAAGACTGGGAAACAAACGCTAGCATGCCTTAAGAAAAACACTCTGCTTTTGAGAAAAGAGCACTCTTCTATTCTTCTGTGTTTCCTATAGGGCCAGAAAAGTGAGCTTGATCAGAACAAAAGAACTGTGCTTCCTACACACATGGACCAGATCTAGTTCAACTCTGCTTAGGAAACTGACAAGAACAGTATCTCCTATTCAGTCCAATACACTGTACTTGCTGTGAACAGACGCGAGCGCTATTTGCACTGTGTATGGAATTTGGAGCACAATAGTGACTCTTCTTACAAGAAAACAACTCTTGCTCGTAGGAACAAAAACTGCCTGTGACTCAACTCCATTTATGACTGGGAAACAAACGCTAGCTCACCTTACAAAAAACACACTCTGCTTTAGAGAAAAGAACACTCTTCTACTCTACTGTGTTTCCTATAGGGATAGAACAGTGAGCTTGCTCAGAACAAGAGAACTGTGCTTCCTACACACACGGGCCATATCTCGTTCAACTCTGCTTAGGAAACTGACAAGAACAGTAGCTCCTCTTCAGTCCGATACACTGTACTTGCTGGGAACAAACGCGAGTGCTATTTGCACTGTGTATGGCAGTGGGAACACAATAGTGACTTTCCTTACCAGAAAACAACTGTTGCTCGTTGGACCAGAAACTGCATGTGATTCTACTCCATTTAGGACTGCGAAACAAATGCTACCTCGCCTTACAAGAAACACACTCTGCTTTTGAGAAAAGAGCACTCTTCTACTCTACTGTGTTTCTTATGGGGTCCGAACAGTGAGCTTGCTCAGAATAAAAAATCTATGCTTCCTCCACACACGGCCATATCTAGTTCAATTCTGCTTAGGAACCTGACATGAACAGTAGATCCTCTTCAGACCAATACAGTTGTACTTGCTGGGAACAGACAACAGTGCTATTTGTCCTGTGTATGGCAATGGCAGCACAATAGTGACTCTTCTTACCAGAAAAGAACTCTTGCTTTTAGGACCAGAAACTGCATGGGATTCAACTCCATTTAGGAATGGGAAACAAACGCTAGCTCGTCTTACAAGAAACACACTCTGCTTTTGAGAAAAGAGCACTCTTCTACTCTACTGTGTTTCCTGTGGGGTCCAAACAGTGAGCTTGCTCAGAACAAAAGAACTGTGCTTCCTACACACACGGACCATATCTAGTTCAACTCTGCATAGGAAACTGAGAAGAACAGTAGCTCCTCTTCAGTCCGATACACTGTAATTGTTGGGAACAGACGCGAGTGCTATTTGCACTGTGTATGGCAATGGGAGCGCAATAGTGACTTTCCTTACCAGAAAACAACTCTTGCTCTTAGGACCAGAAACTGCATGGGATTCAACTCCATTTAGGACTGGGAAACAAAAGCTAGCTCGCCTTACAAGAAACACACTCTGCTTTAGAGAAAAGAGCACTCTTCTACTCTACTGTGTTTCCTATGGGGTCCAAACAGTGAGCTTGCTCAGAACAAAAGAACTGTGCTTCCTACATACATGGACCATATCTAGTTCAACTCTGCTTAGGAAACTGAGAAGAACAGTAGCTCTTCTTCAGTCCAATACACTGTACTTGCTGGGAACATACGCGAGTGCTATTTGCACTGTGTATGGCATTTGGAGCGCAATAGTGACTCTTCTTACCAGAAAACAACTCTTGCTCTTAGGACCAAAAACTGCCTTTGACTCAACTCCATTTAGGACTGGGAAACAAACATGAGCTCGCCTTACAAGAAACACAGTCTGCTTTAGAGAAAAGAGCACTCTTCTACTCCACTGTGTTTCCTATAGGGCCAGAACAGTGAGCTTGCTCAGAACATAATAACTGTGCTTCCTCCACACACGGGCCATATCTAGTTAAACTCTGCTTAGGAAACTGACAAGAACAGTAGCTCCTCTTCAGTCCGATACACTGTACTTGCTGAAAACAGACGCGAGTGCTATTTGCACTGTGTATGGCAATTGGAGCACAATAGTGACTCACCTTACCAGAAACAACTCTTGCTCGTACAACCAGAAACTGCTTGTGATTCAACTCCATTTAGGACTGGAAAACAAACGCTAGCTTGCCTTACAAGACACGCACTCTGCTTTTGAGAAAAGAGCACTCTTTTACTCTCCTGTGTTTCCTATAGGGCCAGAACAGTGAACTTGCTCAGAACAAATGAACTGTGCTTCCTACACTCACGGGCCATATCTAGTTCAACTCTGATTAGGAAACTGAGAAGAACAGTAGCTCCTCTTCAGTCCAATACACTGTACTTGCTGGGAACAGACGCGAGAGCTATTTGCACTGTGTATGGCATTTGGAGCACAATAGTGACTCTTCTTACCAGAAAACAACTCTTGCTCGTAGGACCAAAAACTGCTTGTGACTCAACTCCATTTAGGACTGGGAAACAAACACGAGCTCGCCTTACAAGAAACACACTGTGCTTTAGAGAAAAGAGCACTCTTCTACTCTACTGTGTTTCCTATAGGGCCAGAACAGTGAGCTTGCTCAGAACATAACAACTGTGCTTCCTACACACACGGGCCATATCTAGTTCAACTCTGCTTAGGAAACTGACAAGAACAGTAGCTCCTCTTCAGTCCGATACAGTGTACTTGCTTAGAACAGACGCGAGTGCTATTTGCACTGTGTATGGCAATGGGAGCACAATAGTGACTTTCCTTACCAGAAAACAACTCTTGCTCGCAGGACCAGAAACTGCATGTGATCCAACTCCATTTAGGACTGGGAAACAAACGCTAGCTCGCCTTTCAAGAAACACACTCTGCTTTTGAGAAAAGAGCACTCTTCTACTCTACTGTGTTTCCTATGGGGTCCAAACATTGAGCTTTCTCAGAACAAAAGAACTGTGCTTCCTACACAAATGGACCATATCTAGTTAAACTCTACTTAGGAAACTGTCAAGAACAATAGCTCCTATTAAGTCCAATAAACTGTACTTGCTGGGAACAGACGCGAGTGCTATTTGCACTGTGTATGGCATTTGGAGCACAATAGTGACTCTTCTTTCCAGAAAACAACTCTTTCTCGTAGGACCAAAAACTGCATGTGACTCAACTCCATTTAAGCCTGGGAAACAAACGCTAGCACGCCTTACAAGGAACACAATTTGCTTTAGAGAAAAGAGCACTCTTCTACTCTACAGTGTTTCCTATGGGGTCCAAACAGTGAGCTTGCTCAGAACAAAAGAACTGTGCTTCCTACACACAGGGCCATATCTAGTTCAATTCTGCTTAGGAACCTGACAAGAACAGTAGATCCTCTTCAGTCCAATACACTGTACTTGCTGCGATCAGACGCCAGTGCTATTTGCACTGTTTATGGCAATGAGAACGCAATAGTGACTTTCCTTACCAGAAAACAACTCTTGACCCTAGGAATAGAAATTGCATGTGATTCAACGCCATTTAGGACTGGGAAACAAATGCTACCTCGCCTTACAAAAACACACTCTCCTTTTGCGAAAAGAGCACTCTTCTACTCTACTGTGTTTCCTATAGCGCAAGAACAGTGAGCTTGCTCAGATCAAATGAACTGTGCTTCCTCCACACACAGATAATATCTAGTTCAACTCTGCATAGGAAACTGAGAAGAACAGTAGCTCCTCTTCATTCCAATACACTGTAATTGCTGGGAACATACGCGAGTGCTATTTGCACTGTGTATGGCAATGAGAACACAATAGTGACTTTCCTTACCAGAAAACAACTCTTGCTCGTAGGACCACAAACTGCATGTGATTCAACGCCATTTAGGACTGGGAAACAAATGCTAGCTCGCCTTACAAAAACACACTCTCCTTTTGCGAAAAGAGCACTCTTCTACTCTACTGTGTTTCCTATAGGGCAAGAACAGTGAGCTTGCTCAGATCAAATGAACTGTGCTTCCTACACACACAGATAATATCTAGTTCAACTCTGCATAGGAAACTGAGAAGAACAGTAGCTACTCTTCATTCCAATACACTGTAATTGCTGGGAACATACGCGAGTGCTATTTGCACTGTGTATGGCAATGAGAACACAATAGTGACTTTCCTTACCAGAAAACAACTCTTGCTTGTAGGACAACAAACTGCATGTGATTCAATGCCATTTAGGAATGGGAAACAAATGCTAGCTCGCCTTACAAGAAAAACACTCTGATTTAGAGAAAAGAGCACTCTTCTACTCCACTGTGTTTCCTAGGGTTCCAAACAGTGTGCTTGCTCAGAACAAAGGAACTGTGCTTCCTACACACACGGACCATATCTAGTTCAACTCTGCTTAGGAAACTGACAAGAACAGTAGCTCCTCTTCAGTCCGATACACTGTAATTGTTGGGAACAGACGCGAGTGCTATTTGCACTGTGTATGGCAATGGGAGCGCAATAGTGACTTTCCTTACCAGAAAACAACTCTTGTTCGTAGGACCAGAAACTGCATGTGATTCAACTCCATTTAGGACTAGGAAACAAACGCTAGCTCGCCTTACAAAAACCACTCTGCTTTTGAGAAAAGAGCACTCTTCTACTCTACTGTGTTTCCTATAGGGCCAGAACAGTGAGCTTGCTCAGAACAAATGAACTGTGCTTCCTAGACACACGGGCCATATCTAGTTCAACTCTGCTTATGAACCTGACAAGAACAGTAGCTCCTCTTCAGTCCAATACACTGTACTTGCTGGGAACAGACGGGAGTGCTATTTGCACTGTATATGGCAATGGGAGCACAAGAGTGACTTTCCTTACCAGAAAACAACTCTTGCTCTTAGGACCAGAAACTGCATGTATTCAACTCCATTTAGGACTGAGAAACAAACGCTACTTTGCCTTACAAAAAACACACTCTGCTTTTGAGAAAACAGCACTCTTCTACTCTACTGTGTTTCCCATGGGGTCCGAACAGTGAGCTTGCTCAGAACAAAAGAACTGTGCTTCCTACGCACACGGCCATATCTAGTTCAATTCTGCTTAGGAACCTGACAAGAACAGTAGATCCTCTTCAGTCCAATACACTGTACTTGCTGCGAACAGACGCCATTGCTATTTGTCCTGTGTATGGCAATGGGAGCACAATGTGACTTTCATTACCAGAAAACATCTCTTGTTCGTAGGACCAGAAACTGCATGTGATTCAACTCCATTTAGGACTGGGAAACAAACGATAGCTTGCCTTACAAGAAACACACTCTGCTTTAGAGAAAAGAGCACTCATCTACTCTACTGTGTTTCCTGTAGTGCCAGAACAGTGAGCTTGCTCAGAACATAAGAACTGTGCTTCCTACACACGGGCCATATCTAGTTCAACTCTGCTTAGGAAACTGACAAGAACAGTAGATCCTATTCAGTCCAATACACTGTACCTGCTGGGAACAGACGCATGTGCCATTGGTCCTGTGTATGACAATGGGAGCACAATAGTGACTATTCTTACCATAAAACAACTCATGCTCGTAGGACCAGAAACTGCATGGGATTCCACTTAACTTAGGACTGGGATACAAACGCTAGCTCGCCTTACATGAAACACACTCTGCTTTAGAGGAAAGAGCACTCTTCTACTCTACTGTGTTTCCTATGGGGTCCAAACAGTGAGCTTGCTCAGAACAAAAGAACTGTGCTTCCTACATACACAGAGCATATCTAGTTAAACTCTGCTTAGGAAACTGACAAGAACAGTAGCTCCTCTTCAGTCCAATACACTGTACTTGCTGGGAACAGACGCGAGTGCTATTTGCACTGTGTATGGCATTTGGAGCGCAATAGTGACTCTTCTTACCAGAAAACATCTCTTGCTGGTAGTACCAAAAACTGCCTGTGACTCAACTCCATTTAGGACTGGGAAACAAACGCGAGCTCGCCTTACAAGAAACACACTCTGCTTTAGAGAAAAGAGCACTCCTCTACTCTACTGTGTTTCCTATAGGGACAGAACATTGAGCTTGCTCAGAACATAATAACTGTGCTTCCTAGACAAACGGGCCATATCTAGTTCAACTCTGCTTAGGAAACTGAGAAGAACAGTAGCTCCTCTTCACTCCAATACACTGTACTTGCTGGGAACAGACGCGAGTGCTATTTGCACTGTGTTTGGCAATGGGAGCACAATAGTGACTTTCCTTACCAGAAAACAACTCTTGCTCTTAGGACCAGTAACTGCATGGGATTCAACTCCATTTAGGACTGGGAAACAAAAGCTAGCTCGCCTTACAAGAAACACACTCTGCTTTAGAGAAAAGAGTACTCTTCTACTCTACTGTGTTTCTTATGGGGTCCGAACAGTGAGCTTGCTCAGAATAAAAAATCTATGCTTCCTCCACACACGGCCATATCTAGTTCAATTCTGCTTAGGAACCTGACATGAACAGTAGATCCTCTTCAGACCAATACAGTTGTACTTGCTGGGAACAGACAACAGTGCTATTTGTCCTGTGTATGGCAATGGCAGCACAATATTGACTCTTCTTACCAGAAAAGAACTCTTGCTTTTAGGACCAGAAACTGCATGGGATTCAACTCCATTTAGGAATGGGAAACAAACGCTAGCTCGTCTTACAAGAAACACACTCTGCTTTTGAGAAAAGAGCACTCTTCTACTCTACTGTGTTTCCTGTGGGGTCCAAACAGTGAGCTTGCTCAGAACAAAAGAACTGTGCTTCCTACACACACGGACCATATCTAGTTCAACTCTGCATAGGAAACTGAGAAGAACAGTAGCTCCTCTTCAGTCCGATACACTGTAATTGTTGGGAACAGACGCGAGTGCTATTTGCACTGTGTATGGCAATGGGAGCGCAATAGTGACTTTCCTTACCAGAAAACAACTCTTGCTCTTAGGACCAGAAACTGCATGGGATTCAACTCCATTTAGGACTGGGAAACAAAAGCTAGCTCGCCTTACAAGAAACACACTCTGCTTTAGAGAAAAGAGCACTCTTCTACTCTACTGTGTTTCCTATGGGGTCCAAACAGTGAGCTTGCTCAGAACAAAAGAACTGTGCTTCCTACATACATGGACCATATCTAGTTCAACTCTGCTTAGGAAACTGAGAAGAACAGTAGCTCTTCTTCAGTCCAATACACTGTACTTGCTGGGAACAAACGCGAGTGCTATTTGCACTGTGTATGGCATTTGGAGCGCAATAGTGACTCTTCTTACCAGAAAACAACTCTTGCTCTTAGGACCAAAAACTGCCTTTGACTCAACTCCATTTAGGACTGGGAAACAAACATGAGCTCGCCTTACAAGAAACACAGTCTGCTTTAGAGAAAAGAGCACTCTTCTACTCCACTGTGTTTCCTATAGGGCCAGAACAGTGAGCTTGCTCAGAACATAATAACTGTGCTTCCTCCACACACGGGCCATATCTAGTTAAACTCTGCTTAGGAAACTGACAAGAACAGTAGCTCCTCTTCAGTCCGATACACTGTACTTGCTGAAAACAGACGCGAGTGCTATTTGCACTGTGTATGGCAATTGGAGCACAATAGTGACTCACCTTACCAGAAACAACTCTTGCTCGTACAACCAGAAACTGCTTGTGATTCAACTCCATTTAGGACTGGAAAACAAACGCTAGCTCGCCTTACAAGACACGCACTCTGCTTTTGAGAAAAGAGCACTCTTTTACTCTCCTGTGTTTCCTATAGGGCCAGAACAGTGAACTTGCTCAGAACAAATGAACTGTGCTTCCTACACTCACGGGCCATATCTAGTTCAACTCTGATTAGGAAACTGAGAAGAACAGTAGCTCCTCTTCAGTCCAATACACTGTACTTGCTGGGAACAGACGCGAGAGCTATTTGCACTGTGTATGGCATTTGGAGCACAATAGTGACTCTTCTTACCAGAAAACAACTCTTGCTCGTAGGACCAAAAACTGCTTGTGACTCAACTCCATTTAGGACTGGGAAACAAACACGAGCTCGCCTTACAAGAAACACACTGTGCTTTAGAGAAAAGAGCACTCTTCTACTCTACTGTGTTTCCTATAGGGCCAGAACAGTGAGCTTGCTCAGAACATAACAACTGTGCTTCCTACACACACGGGCCATATCTAGTTCAACTCTGCTTAGGAAACTGACAAGAACAGTAGCTCCTCTTCAGTCCGATACAGTGTACTTGCTTAGAACAGACGCGAGTGCTATTTGCACTGTGTATGGCAATGGGAGCACAATAGTGACTTTCCTTACCAGAAAACAACTCTTGCTCGTAGGACCAGAAACTGCATGTGATCCAACTCCATTTAGGACTGGGAAACAAACGCTAGCTCGCCTTTCAAGAAACACACTCTGCTTTTGAGAAAAGAGCACTCTTCTACTCTACTGTGTTTCCTATGGGGTCCAAACATTGAGCTTTCTCAGAACAAAAGAACTGTGCTTCCTACACACATGGACCATATCTAGTTAAACTCTACTTAGGAAACTGTCAAGAACAATAGCTCCTATTAAGTCCAATAAACTGTACTTGCTGGGAACAGACGCGAGTGCTATTTGCACTGTGTATGGCAATGGGAGCGCAACAGTGACTTTCCTTACCAGAAAACAACTCTTGTTTGTAGGAACAGAAACTGCATGTGATTCAACTCCATTTAGGACTGGGAAACAAACGCTAGCTCGCCTTACAAGAAACACACTCTGCTTTTGAGAAAAGAGCACTCTTCTACTCTACTGTGTTTCCTATGGGGTCCGAACAATGAGCTTGCTCAGAACAAAAAAACTGTGCTTCCTACACACACGGCCATATCTAGATCAATTCTGTTTAGGAACCTGACAAGAACAGTAGATCCTCTTCCTTCCAATACACTGTACTTGCTGAGAACAGACGCGAGTGCTATTTGCACTGTGTATGGCAATTTGAGCGCAATAGTGACTCTTCTTACCAGAAAACAACTCTTGCTCGTAGGACCAAAAACTGCATGTGACTCAACTCCATTTAAGACTGGGAAACAAACGCTAGCTCGCCTTACAAGAAACACACACTGCTTTTGAGAAAAGAGCACTCTTCTACTCTTCTGTGTTTCCTATAGGGCCAGAACAGTGAGCTTGCTCAGAAAAAAAAGAACTGTGCTTCCTGCACACACGGACCATATCTAGTTCAACTCTGCTTAGGAAACTGACAAGAACAGTAGCTCCTCTTCAGTCCAATACACTGTACTTGCTGGGAACAGACGCGAGTGCTATTTGCACTGTGTATGGCAATGGGAGCACAATGTGACTCTTCTTACCAGAAAACATCTCTTGCTGGTAGTACCAAAAACTGCCTGTGACTCAACTCCATTTAGGACTGGGAAACAAACGCGAGCTCGCCTTACAAGAAACACACTCTGCTTTAGAGAAAAGAGCACTCCTCTACTCTACTGTGTTTCCTATAGGGACAGAACATTGAGCTTGCTCAGAACATAATAACTGTGCTTCCTAGACAAACGGGCCATATCTAGTTCAACTCTGCTTAGGAAACTGAGAAGAACAGTAGCTCCTCTTCACTCCAATACACTGTACTTGCTGGGAACAGACGCGAGTGCTATTTGCACTGTGTTTGGCAATGGGAGCACAATAGTGACTTTCCTTACCAGAAAACAACTCTTGCTCTTAGGACCAGTAACTGCATGGGATTCAACTCCATTTAGGACTGGGAAACAAAAGCTAGCTCGCCTTACAAGAAACACACTCTGCTTTAGAGAAAAGAGTACTCTTCTACTCTACTGTGTTTCTTATGGGGTCCGGACAGTGAGCTTGCTCAGAATAAAAAATCTATGCTTCCTCCACACACGGCCATATCTAGTTCAATTCTGCTTAGGAACCTGACATGAACAGTAGATCCTCTTCAGACCAATACAGTTGTACTTGCTGGGAACAGACAACAGTGCTATTTGTCCTGTGTATGGCAATGGCAGCACAATATTGACTCTTCTTACCAGAAAAGAACTCTTGCTTTTAGGACCAGAAACTGCATGGGATTCAACTCCATTTAGGAATGGGAAACAAACGCTAGCTCGTCTTACAAGAAACACACTCTGCTTTTGAGAAAAGAGCACTCTTCTACTCTACTGTGTTTCCTGTGGGGTCCAAACAGTGAGCTTGCTCAGAACAAAAGAACTGTGCTTCCTACACACACGGACCATATCTAGTTCAACTCTGCATAGGAAACTGAGAAGAACAGTAGCTCCTCTTCAGTCCGATACACTGTAATTGTTGGGAACAGACGCGAGTGCTATTTGCACTGTGTATGGCAATGGGAGCGCAATAGTGACTTTCCTTACCAGAAAACAACTCTTGCTCTTAGGACCAGAAACTGCATGGGATTCAACTCCATTTAGGACTGGGAAACAAAAGCTAGCTCGCCTTACAAGAAACACACTCTGCTTTAGAGAAAAGAGCACTCTTCTACTCTACTGTGTTTCCTATGGGGTCCAAACAGTGAGCTTGCTCAGAACAAAAGAACTGTGCTTCCTACATACATGGACCATATCTAGTTCAACTCTGCTTAGGAAACTGAGAAGAACAGTAGCTCTTCTTCAGTCCAATACACTGTACTTGCTGGGAACAAACGCGAGTGCTATTTGCACTGTGTATGGCATTTGGAGCGCAATAGTGACTCTTCTTACCAGAAAACAACTCTTGCTCTTAGGACCAAAAACTGCCTTTGACTCAACTCCATTTAGGACTGGGAAACAAACATGAGCTCGCCTTACAAGAAACACAGTCTGCTTTAGAGAAAAGAGCACTCTTCTACTCCACTGTGTTTCCTATAGGGCCAGAACAGTGAGCTTGCTCAGAACATAATAACTGTGCTTCCTCCACACACGGGCCATATCTAGTTAAACTCTGCTTAGGAAACTGACAAGAACAGTAGCTCCTCTTCAGTCCGATACACTGTACTTGCTGAAAACAGACGCGAGTGCTATTTGCACTGTGTATGGCAATTGGAGCACAATAGTGACTCACCTTACCAGAAACAACTCTTGCTCGTACAACCAGAAACTGCTTGTGATTCAACTCCATTTAGGACTGGAAAACAAACGCTAGCTCGCCTTACAAGACACGCACTCTGCTTTTGAGAAAAGAGCACTCTTTTACTCTCCTGTGTTTCCTATAGGGCCAGAACAGTGAACTTGCTCAGAACAAATGAACTGTGCTTCCTACACTCACGGGCCATATCTAGTTCAACTCTGATTAGGAAACTGAGAAGAACAGTAGCTCCTCTTCAGTCCAATACACTGTACTTGCTGGGAACAGACGCGAGAGCTATTTGCACTGTGTATGGCATTTGGAGCACAATAGTGACTCTTCTTACCAGAAAACAACTCTTGCTCGTAGGACCAAAAACTGCTTGTGACTCAACTCCATTTAGGACTGGGAAACAAACACGAGCTCGCCTTACAAGAAACACACTGTGCTTTAGAGAAAAGAGCACTCTTCTACTCTACTGTGTTTCCTATAGGGCCAGAACAGTGAGCTTGCTCAGAACATAACAACTGTGCTTCCTACACACACGGGCCATATCTAGTTCAACTCTGCTTAGGAAACTGACAAGAACAGTAGCTCCTCTTCAGTCCGATACAGTGTACTTGCTTAGAACAGACGCGAGTGCTATTTGCACTGTGTATGGCAATGGGAGCACAATAGTGACTTTCCTTACCAGAAAACAACTCTTGCTCGTAGGACCAGAAACTGCATGTGATCCAACTCCATTTAGGACTGGGAAACAAACGCTAGCTCGCCTTTCAAGAAACACACTCTGCTTTTGAGAAAAGAGCACTCTTCTACTCTACTGTGTTTCCTATGGGGTCCAAACATTGAGCTTTCTCAGAACAAAAGAACTGTGCTTCCTACACACATGGACCATATCTAGTTAAACTCTACTTAGGAAACTGTCAAGAACAATAGCTCCTATTAAGTCCAATAAACTGTACTTGCTGGGAACAGACGCGAGTGCTATTTGCACTGTGTATGGCAATGGGAGCGCAACAGTGACTTTCCTTACCAGAAAACAACTCTTGTTTGTAGGAACAGAAACTGCATGTGATTCAACTCCATTTAGGACTGGGAAACAAACGCTAGCTCGCCTTACAAGAAACACACTCTGCTTTTGAGAAAAGAGCACTCTTCTACTCTACTGTGTTTCCTATGGGGTCCGAACAATGAGCTTGCTCAGAACAAAAAAACTGTGCTTCCTACACACACGGCCATATCTAGATCAATTCTGTTTAGGAACCTGACAAGAACAGTAGATCCTCTTCCTTCCAATACACTGTACTTGCTGAGAACAGACGCGAGTGCTATTTGCACTGTGTATGGCAATTTGAGCGCAATAGTGACTCTTCTTACCAGAAAACAACTCTTGCTCGTAGGACCAAAAACTGCATGTGACTCAACTCCATTTAAGACTGGGAAACAAACGCTAGCTCGCCTTACAAGAAACACACACTGCTTTTGAGAAAAGAGCACTCTTCTACTCTTCTGTGTTTCCTATAGGGCCAGAACAGTGAGCTTGCTCAGAAAAAAAAGAACTGTGCTTCCTGCACACACGGACCATATCTAGTTCAACTCTGCTTAGGAAACTGACAAGAACAGTAGCTCCTCTTCAGTCCGATACACTGTAATTGTTGGGAACAGTCGCGAGTGCTATTTGCACTGTGTATGGCAATGGGAGCGCAATAGTGACTTTCCTTACCAGAAAACAACTCTTGTTCGTACGACCAGAAACTGCATGTGATTCAACTCCATTTATGACTAGGAAACAAACGCTAGCTCGCCTAACAAAAACCACTCTGCTTTTGAGAAAAGAGCACTCTTCTACTCTACTGTGTTTCCTATGGGGTCCGAACAGTGAGCTTGCTCAGAAAAAAAATCTATGCTTCCTCCACACACGGCCATATCTAGTTCAATTCTGCTTAGGAATCTGACATGAACAGTAGATCCTCTTCAGACCAATACAGTTGTACTTGCTGGGAACAGACAACAGTGCTATTTGTCCTGTGTATGGCAATGGCAGCACAATAGTGACTCTTCTTACCAGAAAAGAACTCTTGCTTTTAGGACCAGAAACTGCATGGGATTCAACTCCATTTAGGAATGGAAAACAAACGCTAGCTCGCCTTACAAGAAACACACTCTGCTTTTGAGAAAAGAGCACTCTTCTACTCTAGTGTGTTTCCTGTGGGGTCCAAACAGTGAGCTTGCTCAGAACAAAAGAACTGTGCTTCCTACACACATCGACCATATCTAGTTCAACTCTGCTTTGGAAACTGACAAGAACAGAAGCTGCTCTTCAGTCCAATACACTGTACTTGCTGGGAACAGACGCGAGTGCTATTTGCACTGTATGTGGCAATGGGAGCACAATAGTGACTTTCCTTACCAGAAAACAACTCTTGCTCGTAGGACCACAAACTGCATGTGATTCAACTCCATTTAGGACTGGGAAGAAACGCTAGCTCACCTTACAAGAAACACACTCTGCTTTTGAGAAAAGAGCACTCTTCTACTCTACTGTGTTTTCTATGGGGTCCAAACAGTGAGCTTGCTCAGAACAAAAGAACTGTGCTTCCTACATACATGGACCATATCTAGTTCAACTCTGCTTAGGAAACTGAGAAGAACAGTAGCTCTTCTTCAGTCCAATACACTGTACTTGCTGGGAACATACGCGAGTGCTATTTAAACTGTGTATAGCATTTGGAGCGCAATAGTGACTCTTCTTACCAGAAAACAACTCTTGCTCTTAGGACCAAAAACTGCCTGTGACTCAACTCCATTTAGGACTGGGAAACAAACACTAGCTCGCCTTCCAAGAAACACAGTCTGCTTTAGAGAAAAGAGCACTCTTCTACTCCACTGTGTTTCCTATAGGGCCAGAACAGTGAGCTTGCTCAGAACATAACAACTGTGCTTCCTACACACACGGTCCATATCTAGATCAACTCTGCTTAGGAAACTGACAAGAACAGTAGCTCCTCTTCAGTCCGATACAGTGTACTTGCTTATAACAGACGCGAGTGCTATTTGCACTGTGTATGGCAATGGGAGCACAATAGTGACTTTCCTTACCAGAAAACAACTCTTGCTCATAGGACCAGAAACTGCATGTGATCCAACTCCATTTAGGACTGGGAAACAAACGCTAGCTCGCCTTACAAGAAACACACTCTGCTTTTGAGAAAAGAGCACTCTTCTACTCTACTGTGTTTCCTATGGGGTCCAAACAGTGAGCTTTCTCAGAACAAAAGAACTGTGCTTCCTACACACATGGACCATATCTAGTAAAACTCTGCTTAGGAAACTGTCAAGAACAATAGCTCCTATTAAGTCCAATAAACTGTACTTGCTGGGAACAGACGCGAGTGCTATTTGCACTGTGTATGGCATTTGGAGCACAATAGTGACTCTTCTTTCCAGAAAACAACCCTTTCTCGTAGGACCAAAAACTGCATGTGACTCAACTCCATTTAAGACTGGGAAACAAACGCGAGCACGCCTTACAAGAAACACAATCTGCTTTAGAGAAAAGAGCACTCTTCTACTCTACAGTGTTTCCTATAGGGCCAGAACAGTGAGCTTGCTCAGAACATAATAACTGTGCTTCCTACACACACAGGCCATATCCAGTTCAACTCTGCTTAGGAAACTGACAAGAACAGTAGGTCCTCTTCAGTCCGATACACTGTACTTGCTGAGAACAGACTCGAGTGCTATTTGCACTGTGTATGGCAATTGGAGCACAATAGTGACTTGTCTTACCAGAAAACAACTCTTCCTCGTAGGACAAAAAACTGCATGTGACTCAACTCCATTTAGGACTGGGAAACAAACTCTAGCTCGCCTTACAAGAAACACACTCTGCTTTTGAGAAAAGAGCACTCTTCTACTCTACTGTGTTTCCTATAGGGCCAGAACAGTGAGGTTGCTCAGAACAAATGAACTGTGCTTCCTAGACACACGGGCCATATCTAGTTCAACTCTGCTTAGGAAACTGAGAAGAATAGTAGCTCCTCTTCAGTCCAATACACTGTACTTGCTGGGAACAGACGGGAGTGCTATTTGCACTGTGTATGGCAATGGGAGCAATTTAGTGACTTTCCTTACCAGAAAACAACTCTTGCTCATAAGACCGGAAACTGCATGTGATTCAACACTATTTATACCTGGGAAACAAACGCTAGCTCGCATTACATGAAACACGCTCTGCTTTAGATAAAAGAGCATTCTTCTACTCTACTGTGTTTCCTACAGGGCCAGAACAGTGAGCTTGCTCAGAACATAATAACTGTGCTTCCTAGACACACGGGCCATATCTAGTTCAACTCTGCTTAGGAAACTGAGAAGAACAGTAGCTCCTCTTCACTCCAATACACTGTACTTGATGGGAACAGCTGCGAGTGCTATTTGCACTGTGTATGGCAATGGGAGCACAATGTGACTTTTTTACCAGAAAACAACTCTTGTTCGTAGGACCAGAATCTGCATGTGATTCAACTCCATTTAGGACTAGGAAACAAACGCTAGCTTGCCTTACAAGAAACACACTCTGCTTTAGATAAAAGAGCACTCATCTACTCTACTGTGTTTCCTATAGGGCCAGAACAGTGAGCTTGCTCAGAACATAAGAACTGTGCTTCCTACACACGGGCCATATCTAGTTCAACTCTGCTTAGGAAACTGACAAGAACAGTAGCTCCTCTTCAGTCCGATACACTGTAATTCCTGGGAACAGACGCGAGTGCTATTTGTACTGTGTATGGCAATGGGAGCGCAATAGTGACTTTCCTTACCAGAAAACAACTCTTGCTCGTAGGACCAGAAACTGCATGTGATTCAACTCCATTTAGGACTGGGAAACAAACGCTAGCTCGCCTTACAAGAAACACACTCTGCTTTTGAGAAAAGAGCACTCTTCTACTCTACTGTGTTTCTTATGGGGTCCGAACAGTGAGCTTGCTCAGAACAAAAGAACTGTGCTTCCTACACACGGCCATATCTAGTTCAATTCTGCTTAGGAACCTGACAAGAACAGTAGATCCTATTCAGTCCAATACACTGTACTTGCTGGAAACAGACGCATGTGCCATTGGTCCTGTGTATGGCAATGGGAGCGCAATAGTGACTATTCTTACCATAAAACAACTCATGCTCGTAGGACCAGAAACTGCATGGGATTCCACTTAACTTAGGACTGGGATACAAACGCTGGCTCGCCTTACATGAAACACACTCTGCTTTAGAGGAAAGAGTACTCTTCTACTCTACTGTGTTTCCTATGGGGTACAAACAGTGAGCTTGCTCAGAACAAAAGAACTGTGCTTCCTACACACACAGAGCATATCTAGTTCAACTCTGCTTAGGAAACTGACAAGAACAGTAGCTCCTCTTCAGTCCAATAAACTGTACTTGCTGGGAACAGACGCGAGTGCTATTTGCACTGTGTATGGCATTTGGAGCGCAATAGTGACTCTTCTTACCAGAAAACATCTCTTGCTGGTAGTACCAAAAACTGCCTGTGACTCAACTCCATTTAGGACTGGGAAACAAACGCGACCTCGCCTTACAAGAAACACACTCTGCTTTAGAGAAAAGAGCACTCCTCTACTCTACTGTGTTTCCTATAGGGCCAGAACATTGAGCTTGTTCAGAACATAATAACTGTGCTTCCTAGACACACGGGCCATATCTAGTTCAACTCTGCTTAGGAAACTGAGAAGAACAGTAGCTCCTCTTCACTCCAATACACTGTACTTGCTGGGAACAGACGCGAGTGCTATTTGCTCTGTGTATGGCAATGGGAGCACAATAGTGACTTTCCTTACCAGAAAACAACTCTTGCTCTTAGGACCAGTAACTGCATGGGATTCAACTCCATTTAGGACTGGGAAACAAAAGCTAGCTCGCCTTACAAGAAACACACTCTGCTTTAGAGAAAAGAGCACTCTTCTACTCTACTGTGTTTCCTATGGGGTCCAAACAGTGAGCTTGCTCAGAACAAAAGAACTGTGCTTCCTACACACACGGCCATATCTAGTTCAATTCTGCTTAGGAACCTGACAAGAACAGTAGATCCTCTTCAGTCCAATACACTGTACTTGCTGCGATCAGACGCCAGTGCTATTTGCACTGTTTATGGCAATGAGAACGCAATAGTGACTTTCCTTACCAGAAAACAACTCTTGACCCTAGGAATAGAAATTGCATGTGATTCAACGCCATTTAGGACTGGGAAACAAATGCTACCTCGCCTTACAAAAACACACTCTCCTTTTGCGAAAAGAGCACTCTTCTACTCTACTGTGTTTCCTATAGGGCAAGAACAGTGAGCTTGCTCAGATCAAATGAACTGTGCTTCCTACACACACAGATAATATCTAGTTCAACTCTGCATAGGAAACTGAGAAGAACAGTAGCTCCTCTTCATTCCAATACACTGTAATTGCTGGGAACATACGCGAGTGCTATTTGCACTATGTATGGCAATGAGAACACAATAGTGACTTTCCTTACCAGAAAACAACTCTTGCTCGTAGGACCAGAAACTGCATGTGATTCAACGCCATTTAGGAATGGGAAACAAATGCTAGCTCGCCTTACAAGAAAAACACTCTGCTTTAGAGAAAAGAGCACTCTTCTACTCCACTGTGTTTCCTAGGGTTCCAAACAGTGAGCTTGCTCAGAACAAAAGAACTGTGCTTCCTACACACACGGACCATATCTATTTCAACTCTGCTTAGGAAACTGACAAGAACAGTAGCTCCTCTTCAGTCCGATACACTGTAATTGTTGGGAACAGACGCGAGTGCTATTTGCACTGTGTATGGCAATGGGAGCGCAATAGTCACTTTCCTTACCAGAAAACAACTCTTGTTTGTAGCACCAGAAACTGCATGTGATTCAACTCCATTTAGGACTGGGAAACAAACGCTAGCTCGCCTTACAAGAAACACACTCTGCTTTAGAGAAAAGTGCACTCATCTACTCTATTGTGTTTCCTAGAGGGCCAGAACAGTGAGCTTGCTCAGAACAAAAGAACTGTGCTTCCTACACACACGGGCCATATCTATTTCAACTCTGCTTAGGAAGCTGACAAGAACAGTAGATCCTCTTCAGTCCAATACACTGTACTTGCTGGGAACAGACGCGAGTGCTATTTGCACTGTGTATGGCAATGTGAGCACAATGTTACTTTCCTTAGCAGAAAACAACTCTTGTTCATAGGACCAGAAACTGCATGTGATTCAACTCCATTTAGGACTGGGAAACAAACGATAGCTCGCCTTACAAGAAACACACTCTGCTTTAGAGAAAAGAGCACTCATGTACTCTACTGTGTTTCCTATAGGGCCAGAACAGTGAGCTTGCTCAGAACATAAAAACTGTGCTTCCTACACACACGGGCCATATCTAGTTCAACTCTGCTTAGGAAACTGACAAGAACAGTAGCTCCTCTTCAGTCTGATACACTGTACTTGCTGGGAACAGACGCGAGTGCTATTTGCACTGTGTATGGCAATGGGAACGCAATAGTGACTTTCCTTACCAGAAAACAACTCTTGCTCGTAGGACCAGAAACTGCATGTGATTCAACTCCATTTAGAACTGGGAAACAAACGCTAGCTCGCCTTACAAGAAACACACTCTGCTTTTGAGAAAAGAGCACCCTTCTACTCTACTGTGTTTCGTATGGGGTCCGAACAGTGAGCTTGCTCAGAACAAAAGAACTGTGCTTCCTACACACAAGGCCATATCTAGTTCAATTCTGCTTAGGAACCTGACAAGAACAGTAGATCCTCTTCAGTTCAATACACTGTACTTGCTGGGAACAGATGCAAGTGCTATTTCCACTGTGTATGGCAATCGAGTGCAATAGTGACTCTTCTTACCAGAAAAAAACTCTTGCTCGTAGGACCAAAAACTGCATGTGTCTCAACTCCATTTAGGACTGGGAAAGAAATGCTAGATCGCCTTACAAGAAAAACACTCTGCTTTTGAGAAAAGAGCATTCTTCTACTATACTGTGTTTCCTATAGGGCCAGAACAGTGAGCTTCCTCAGAACAAAAGAAGTGTGCTTCCTGCACACAGGGGCCATACCTATTCAATTCTGGTTAGGAAACTGACAAGAGCAGTAGATCCTCTTCAGTCCAATACACTGTACATGCTGGGAACAGTCGCCAGTACTATTTGCCCTGTGTATGACAATGGGAGCGCAATATTGACTCTTCTTACCAGAAAACAACTCTTGCTCCTAGGACCAGAAAATGAATGTGATTCAACTCCATTTAGGACTGGGAAACAAACGCTAGCTTGCCTTAAGAAAAACACTCTGCTTTTGAGAAAAGAGCACTCTTCTATTCTTCTGTTTTTCTTATAGGGCCAGAAAAGTGAGCTTGATCAGAACAAAAGAACTGTGCTTCCTTCACACGGGCCATATCTAGTTCAACTCTGCTTAGGAAACTTACAAGAACAGTAGCTCCTCTTCAGTCCGATACACTGTACTTGCTGGAAAGGGACCGAGTGCTATTTGCACTATGTATGGCAATGGGAGCACAATAGTGACTTTCCTTACCAGAAAACAACTCTTGCTCGTAGGACCAGAAACTGCATGTGATTCAACTCCATTTTCGACTAGGAAACCAACGCTAGCTCGCCTTACAAGAAATACACTCTGCTTTTGAGAAAAGAGCACTCTTCTACTCTACTGTGTTTCCTATGGGGTCCAAACAGTGAGCTTGCTCAGAACAAAAGAACTGTGCTTCCTACACACATGGACCAGATCTAGTTCAACTCTGCTTAGGAAACTGACAAGAACAGTATCTCCTATTCAGTCCAATACACTGTACTTGCTGGGAACAGACGGGAGTGCTATTTGCACTGTGTATGGAATTTGGAGCACAATAGTGACTCTTCTTACCAGAAAACAATTCTTGCTCGTAGGAACAAAAACTGCCTGTGACTCAACTCCATTTATGACTGGGAAAAAAACGCTAGCTCACCTTACAAAAAACACACTCTGCTTTAGAGAAAAGAGCACTCTTCTAATCTACTGTGTTTCCTATAGGGCCAGAACAGTGAGCTTGCTGAGAACAAAAGAACTGTGCTTCCTACACACACGGACCATATCTAGTTCAACTCTGCTTAGGAAACTGACAAGAACAGTAGCTCCTATTCAGTCCAATACACTGTACTTGCTGGGAACAGACGCAAGTGCTATTTGCACTGTGTATGGCAATTGGAGCACAATAGTGACTCTTCTTACCAGAAAACAACTCTTGCTCGTAGGACCAAAAACTGCATGTGACTCAACTCCATTTAAGACTGGGAAACAAACGCGATCTCGCCTTACAAGAAACACACTCTGCTTTTGAGAAAAGAGCACTCTTCTACTCTTCTGTGTTTCCTATAGGGCCAAAACAGTGAGCTTGCTCAGAACAAAAGAACTGTGCTTCCTGCACACACGGGCCATATCTAGTTCAACTCTGCTTAGGAAACTGACAAGAACAGTAGCTCCTCTTCAGTACGATACACTGTAATAGCTGGGAACACATGCGAGTGCTATTTGCACTGTGTATGTCAATGGGAGCACAATAGTGACTTTCCTTACCAGAAAACAACTTTTGCTCGTAGGACCAGAAACTGCATGTGATTCAACTCGATTTAGGACTGGGAAACAAATGCTAGCTTGCCTTACATGAAACACACACTGCTTTTGAGAAAAGAGCACTCTTCTACTCTACTGTGTTTCCTATAGGGCCAGAACAGTGAACTTGCTCAGAACAAATGAACTGTGCTTCCTACACACACGGACCATATCTAGTTCAACTCTGCTTAGGAAACTGAGAAGAACAATAGCTACTCTTCACTCCAATACACTGTACTTGCTGGGAACAGACGCCAGTGCTCTTTGCCCTGTGTATGACAATGGGAGCACAATAGTGACTCTTCTTGCCAGAAAACAACTCTTGCTCGTAGGACCAGAAACTGCATGTGATTCAACTCCATTTAGGACTGGGAAACAAACGCTAGCTCGCCTTACAAGAAACACACTCTGCTTTTGAGAAAAGAGCACTCTTCTACTCTACTGTGTTTCCAATGGGGTCCAAACAGTGAGCTTGCTCAGAACAAATGAACTGTGCTTCCTACACACACGTACCATATCTAGTTCAACTCTGCTGAGGAAACTGACAAGAACAGTAGCTCCTAATCAGTCCAATACACTGTAATTGAAGGGAACATACGTGAGTACTATATGCACTGTGTATGGCAATTGGAGCGCAATAGTGACTCTTCTTACCAGAAAATAACTCTTCTCGTAGGACCAAAAACTGCATGTGACTCAACTCCATTTAGGACTGGGAAACAAACGCGAGCTCACCTTACAAGAAAAACACTCTGCTTTAGAGAAAAGAGCACTCTTCTACTCTACTGTGTTTCCTATGGTTCCAAACAGTGAGCTTGCTCAGAACAAAAGAACTGTGCTTCCTACACACACGGGCCATATCTCGTTCAACTCTGCTTAGGAAACTTACAAGAACAGTAGCTCCTCTTCAGTCCAATACACTGTACTTGCTGGGAACAGACGCGAGTGCTATTTGCACTGTTTATGGCAATGGGAGCGCAATAGTGACTTCCTTACCAGAAAACAACTCTTGCTCGTAGGACCAGAAACTGCATGTGATTCAACTCCATTTAGGACTGGGAAACAAACGCGAGCTCGCCTTACAAGAAACAAACTCTGCTTTTGAGAAAAGAGCACTCTTCTACTCTACTGTGTTTCCTATAGGGCCAGAACAGTGAGCTTGCTGAGAACAAAAGAACTGTACTTCCTACACACAAGGACCATATCTAGTTCAACTCTGCTTAGGAAACTGACAAGAACAGTAGATCCTATTCAGTCCAATACACTGTACTTGCTGGGAACAGACTCGAGTGCTATTTGCACTGTGTATGGCAATTGGAGCGCAATAGTGACTCTTCTTACCAGAAAACAACTCTTGCTCCTAGGACCAAAAACTGCATGTGACTCAACTCCATTTAAGACTGGGAAACAAACGCTAGCTCGCCTTACAATAAACACACACTGCTTTGAGAAAAGAGCACTCTTCTATTCTTCTGTGTTTCCTATTGGCCAAAAAGTGAGCTTGCTCAAAAAAAAAAAAGAACTGTGCTTCCTGCACACACGGACCATATCTAGTTCAACTCTGCTTAGGAAACTGACAAGAACAGTAGCTCCTCTTCAGTCCGATACACTGTAATAGCTGGGAACACATGCGAGTGCTATTTGCACTGTGTATGTCAATGGGAGCGCAATAGTGACTTTCCTTACCAGAAAACAACTCTTGCTCATAGGACCAGAAACTGCATGTGAATCAACTCCATTTAGGACTGGGAAAGAAACGCTAGCTCGCCTTACATGAAACACACGCTGCTTTTGAGAAAAGAGCACTCTTCTACTCTACTGTGTTTCCAATGGGGTCCGAACAGTGAGCTTGCTCAGAACAAAACAAGTGTGCTTCCTGCACACAGGGGCCATATCTATTCAATTCTGGTTAAGGAACTGAGAAGAACACTAGATCCTCTTCAGTCCAATACACTGTACTTGCTGGGAACAGATGCAAGTGCTATTTGCACTGTGTATGGCAATCGAGTGCAATAGTGACTCTTCTTACCAGAAAACAACTCTTGCTCCTAGGACCAGAAACTGAATGTGATTCAACTCCATTTAAGACTGGGAAACAAACGCTAGCATGCCTTAAGAAAAACACTCTGCTTTTGAGAAAAGAGCACTCTTCTATTCTTCTGTGTTTCCTATAGAGCCAGAAAAGTGAGCTTGATCAGAACA